>NC_043012.1:55466102-55641102 GCF_006345805.1 Octopus sinensis | reverse complement strand
ACAGAAACCTGGATTTGTCTTTGGGGTTTTTTTTTGTTTTTTTGTAATATTTATGTAGCATTGGTTAAGTCTGACTTTCACAAAGATTGTACTAAGAGCACCATTTGTCTTTATATATTGAGATCTTTTATGGCTGATTGATATCAGTTTAGCCCTGGGGGTGGGTAGCTCATTTTTAAGCATAGTGTATTATAAAATGCAATGCAACTTTCTTTTCAAAAATGGTTTGGTGTGATTTTTGAGTAAGATTTAGCTGATATTTCTAGCAGATCAACCAACCATCTCGAGACTCTTGTTGGGTGGTATAATTCACTGCTGTAGGCACCAGCACTGCAATGAGACTCTGTTAACCTACAGTACTAAGTTCTATTGCTCCTGTGGGAAGTTTATTTTGAGCAAAATCTTAGGCCATTGGGAGATTCAACACGTGGAGTGGGGTGGCAGTTAAACACAGGAGATTATCTGTGAACCTGGGGATCTTTTGATTCAGATATATAAACGATGATCTAGTTTTATCTAATTATATTTCAGTATACCTTCATTTTATGTATGTGTATACATACACATACACATACACACACACACACACCCATACACACACTCACACACATATACATAGTTTGGCATTTAAAAAAAAAAGGAAAATTTAAAGTTAATACAATGGCATTTTGGTCTAGACACTTTAGTTATACAGCTAGTCATTAATCATTTCTCTTTTTTTTTCTTGTTTTTGTTGTCTTTAATGTGTAATATCTTATGCAGCATGGCTATATTTTTCATCATAATGAAGCTTTTGATATTGTTTTACTTTTTGTTGTTACTTAAAAAAAAAAAATATTTGTTTAATCCTGTAAATGATTCCACATGTGAACAGTTTTTATGCAACGAGTAAAAACAAAAAGAAAAATTGCTTAATGCACACCAGCACTTAATGAATATTTTCTTTTTTCGTCTATTTAACATCATGTAGCTTTGGCTTTAAAGATATTTTAAAACCTTGAGCTATATTATATATAAACTTGCAGAGTTTCTCATTTATTACTTTAGTTTTTATAGTTTAAGTTTTTCATTATTCTTTTTCTGTTTCAGAATATCTTTAGTTTTTTGAATTAAGACAAATCAAAATATTGGTTCACCCTTTTGCTTATAAAAATATTTATATAATTAGGCAAACTACAAATACCTCTGCTACTTATTAATTTGTTTTTTCTCTTTTTAAGGTGAATATGCTGTCAGTTTCATCCCTAAAGAAAATGGAACTCACCTTGTCCATGTTACTTTCGATGGTTGTCATATCCCAGGCAGTCCTTTCAGAGTACTTGTTGGTAAAGTTGATGCTGATCCAGGAAGGGTCACTGCTTACGGAGAAGGCTTATATCAAGGACGCACACGTAAGTAACTAATTAGTCTTTGACTTGGAGCAATATTGTCTTAAGGCATGGGCACACTAGGCTGTTTCCCAGCAGTCCCTGAAGTCCTATAGTGATGCTAAGATGGCTCTGACTTGGAAGCTAGTTCTGTTTGCTAGAAATTTGAAGGAAATTGTTAAATCTTTTCTCTCGGTCATTACAATGCAGCCATGCTGGGGCACCACCTTTAAGTGTTTCTAGTTGAATAAATCAAACCCAATACCTTTTTTTGTATTTTAAAGCCTGGTACTTATTTTATTGGTCTTTTTGTTGAACCTCTAAGTTATGGGGATGTAAACAAACCAAGCAGTTGTGGAGTACCACTCACAATGAGCTTCCTTTCAGTTTTCCTCTACCAAATCTACTTGCAAGGCTTTAGTCAATGTGAGGCTATAGTAGATGACATTTACCCAAGGTGTCTTGCAGTGCAACTGAACCTGGAACCATGTTGTTGGGAAGCGAGCTTCTTAACCACTCAGCCACACCTGTCCCTATATTAAACTTCTTGATTCGTTCAAACAAGTTTCCAGTTTAGTTTCCTCCATTTAAGAACATATTATTTGTAATAGTCAATTTCGATGGAACTTTGTATTCTAAATGAAAAAAAAAAAATTTTAAATATGGATTATTTTAAAGGATTTTTGCAGACTATTTAAAAATCTAATTTCAGAATAATAAACAGAAAATTTGAATTTCATATTCTGTTGTGTTTGTGGAGAGTCATTTTCTTTTTGTGCTTTATAATTTAACACACTCACCTTATTGAAAAGGTTGAAAGACACAACAAAAATTTTAGGAAAATAAAAATAAGAAATAAGTGGAAATTTTACCGGTGTGTGTGTTAAATTATAAGGCACAAAAAGAAAATGACTCTCTCCAGACACAACAGAATATGCTTCAACACATGAACTCATATAAAGAATCTTGCAAACCAAATCCAAAAATGAAATTGAATTTCATATTTTAATGAAATATATAATTTCTGTATTACCTTGTATAGATGTATCTAAAATTAAGATATGTTTGTGTTGGGCAGGGACATAGCATTTTAAATGTAAAAAAATTTTTTAGTAGATTTTACTTTTATGCCATTGGAATCCATTTTCAGAGATGGCAGTTAACTTTCTAATAAACTCTTTGACAGCAATTCACCTAAGACCATACCTAATTTTATAAGGCAAAAGCTCATTTTAAATTACTCATCTTTTAATAATTTTGCATTCAAAAAATAAAAAAAGTTAATTTAAAACCCTCTAGGTAATATATTTCTTGATGTATGGTTGCAAAGGTATTAAGCTGTTGCTAAATACCTACAGTGTAAATGAAAAGCTTAATGTGGTTTGAATTTCGTTTTTGTAGGTCAAGTAGCCAAATTCATAATTAGCACAGTTAATGCCGGCTCTGGTGCATTAGCCGTTACTGTTGAAGGCCCATCTAAGGTGAAATTAGATTGCCGAGAAGTTGAAGAAGGATATGAATTCAGCTACACACCAACAGCACCCGGAGACTATCTTATTAATATCCGCTATGGTGGCGTTGGTATTGCTGGTTCTCCATTCAAAGCAAAGATTACAGGTAGGCTCTCTTTTTCTCGCTCTCTCGCTCTCTCTCTCTCTTTTCTCTATCTCTCTTTTTCTTCTCTTTCTCTCTCAAATCTATCAACCTTGCATCCTGGCTGTTGCCAGTCAATGAAAAAATGCCAAAAAACAGATAGCCCCCTTAAGGGATGTCTGTGTATAAATATAGTCATCCCATTTCTCTTTCAGATATATACATATGTATATATATATATATATGTATATATATATATATATATATATATTACCAGTTTCAGATTCAAAATCTGCTAGACCAAAGAATGCCAAATTTAAGAGGTCAACTT
The DNA here is from genome assembly GCF_006345805.1 of Octopus sinensis. Taxonomy (NCBI): domain Eukaryota; kingdom Metazoa; phylum Mollusca; class Cephalopoda; order Octopoda; family Octopodidae; genus Octopus; species Octopus sinensis. The sequence goes on along the minus strand of NC_043012.1, from coordinate 55,637,811 downwards.
TGTATTTCAAACTGTCATATATTTACATCTTCTAAATATCATGTCAAGAAGAATTTGAAGCATTATAAAAAATTTTTTTTTTAAATTACTTCCTGAAAGCATTTCTCTAGGTATTGAGTTCTGCTCTGCACTAAAATATCTGCAAAAAGGAAAATCTTTTGTTGCCATGTGCTATGTAAAGGTGTGTGGCCCAGTAGCTCGTGTGTTAAGCTTATGATCATAACTCATTTTTACAAACTGAATGGACTGGAGCAATGTGAAATGAAATGCTTTGCTCAAGAACACAATGTGTTGCCCAGTCCAGGAATTGAAACCACAATCTTACAATCATGAGTACAACACCCTAACTACTAAGCCACACACTTCCACTAACACATACACATATATAGTGTCTTGCTTGGAATTGAACTCAGAACCTCTAGTTAACAATATTGCATTAACCACTGCCTTCCTCCACAAAAATTGGTAAAAAAAAAAAAATCAACTGAAGTGAAAAATGCCATGAAAAACAGTGGAATGAGAAAAGTATATGCCTTTGCATCAAATAAAGGGTTATGTTCCAAATTAAAAATTCTGATGCATGCACCAGGAAACCAGCCCTTATGAGTTGGTACAACTTGAGAAGGACCCTTTTTTTTTTTCTTTTTGCTCCTGGATTGGTCAATATGTCTTTGAGTAAAAGCACTTCATTTCACATTGCTGGTGTCACTCTCTCCCTTTCCAGTTGTTATATCTTTCATTTTCCATTGAATGAAGGATGGGAAGGCCAAGAGTGTTTGTGTCTTCTTGCAACTAAACAGGTAACCGAAACAGCTACTAAAAGTATGGCATAAGCTATCGGGTCTATTCTCGTGAATGAGTGATGATTAAACAAGTATAAGGAGTGTATGTGATGTATTAAAAAAAAAAAAAAAGATAAAAACCTTTTTAAATTATACAATTGAACATTGATTATCTGAATGAAACAGGCAGCACATTTTGATTGAATAACTGATTGTTTAGATATGTGATTTGATCTTAAAAGAAGCTATACTAAACATTGAGACCCTGGATAATTTGAAATTCAGATATTAAATATTCAGTTTACTGAGAGTTTGGCTACAAGTAAGTTATTGAAATGTGAATTGAGGAACAACCACCAATGCTATAATGTAATGATGTAAAGAATCCTTAGAATATTTAGGCCAGATATGACTAGCTTAAATGCTAAAGGACTACATGTCTTATGTTCAAATTGGCCAGATCTGGCATCTCTCACCTACCTGACAATGTCATTCTGAAAATAATAATGACATCATTAAAACCTTGAAGCTACATGATAATGTGGGATTTATTCAAAACGGTGAATAAATTAAGAATTACATTTGACTCAGCCAACTGAATGCTAAATCGTTAGAGCTCATCCAAGCTTTCAATTTTGTTGTTTCCTTCATATATAAAAATCCCAAAACTGTTAACAATGTAGGTGTTATATGCAATGTAGTAAACTTAAATCACAAATGTTTTAAAATTTTCACTTCGTTTCTGTTTTTAGGTGATGGCCATGCTTCTGGATTCCATGAGCAAGCTTCAGTTGTTGTAGAGACTGTCACTAAAACCAGCACAACTACTCGCTTCAGTGGTGTACAGCAATACCAGTCTGATCCCAGTAAAGTTGTTGCTCGTGGTAATGGATTAAACAGTGCAGTTCGTGGCAAGGCTAACACTTTCACCATTGATACTACCAATGCTGGTAAGTACTTTGTCACTTTTCACTTTATATGATTTTTAACATTAGCTGAGGGCCACAGATTTTGTGGATGATTTTTAAGCTTGCTCTTTGGCTTATGTCTCTCTAAAGAAATAGTTCTTATTTCTGGTTTCCATAAGTGTGTAAAAGATGCTCCATCTTTTGGATAGTAAAACAATAGAATCCAAAGAAACCAGTGACTAGTAAAACAAATGAGAACACTGGAATATATATATATATATATATAATGTACTGTGAGGAAGGAATGAAGTCGGTTTTTTCATCAGAGAGAACTGGAAGAAGAAAGTTAACTGATTAATATATTGGGATTAGTGAGAAAGACGGGAAGTGGGGAAGTAACCAGCGTCAATAAAAAGGGCCAGAGTGAGGAATTGAAGGAATGACAAAGATATTAGGAAAATGTTGGAGAGGGGAGGTAATGACAGGAAAACACGACATATGTCTGTAATTAATGCACAAGCATAAATATGCATGTGTAATGTGTGTATATTATATGGACCCTTGCACATTTATACATTGAAAACTGCACTGTGCACCAATATTGGATTTATATCTGACTCACTGGAGGATCCTGTTGAATTGAGCAAGCCAGCATGGAAAAATGGCCTGAAATGATGATTCAGAGATATGTAAATTTAAGAGAGATCCTTGTGAAAACCTTGTAGAATGCTGAATGAAATGGCAAGAGTATCTAATGAAGAACTTATTTAAGCAATCACCTAAGGAGGTGCATTCTACATGTGGGATGTAAAATAAATAACTGTGCACTTTTGAACTACAGGTGCAAGAATGCATCAGATCAATTGTAGTGGTTTTTAACCCTTTTGTTACCAACCCGGCTGAAACCAGCTCTGGCTCTGTAGTACAAAGGTCTTGTTTTCATGAGTTTTGAATGAAAATCTTCCACCATACCTTAGTCACAATTTATGTTTCTAACACTAGCTTAATGATAATGAAGTTATTTTACTAAATTCTTTGTTATATTTAAAGTAATTGAAAGAAACACAGAGCATCTCAAAATAAATACAGTAACGAAAGGGTTAAGTAATGAATGTCATTAATTTCATTTTTCTATCATTTGTCTAAATAAATAGATCTTCTGACCTCGAATCTTGTTGAGGTCAACTTTGCTTTTCATCCAAGGTTGGTGAAGTACTAGACGAGCACTGGAGTAGATTTAATGGATTAACACTCTCTCCCTTGTGCGTGTGTGTGATAGGATGTTCTTTCCAGGAAATATTCAGAATGGTATGAAGCTTGTATGTGTAGGGTACTCTCCAGCATAGTTGGTTTCAACACTATTAAACTTGTTTTCTCTCTTCTGTTGTTGCAGGTGTCAATATAATGTTCGTTGGTATGCGAGGACCCAAAGGACCTTGTGAGGAATTAGTGGTGAAGCATCTTGGAAATAACCAGTACAATGTGTCTTATCTCGTGCAGGAAGTCGGAGAATATATGCTGATGGTGAAATGGGGCGATGATCATATCCCTGGCAGTCCATTCTGTGTAAAAGTTCAGTGAACCAATCTTACCTCCCATCCTCTTATTTTTCCCAATTTTGTTAAATGACCCCCACCCTCGCCACTTCCTTTTCATGACTTCCCCTGTCAACTTCCGAGAGTAACCTTTGTAACTTTTTTTTGAGTGCACGCGGAGTGAACCATGACACACCAACATCAGTCGGATTAATATCTGAATCTCAAGAAACCAGTTTCAGCCAATGATGCTACCCATCAATTCGATTATATTTTGAAGCTTCCTCATCCAACAGATGAAAACAAAATAATTTGTTACAAAATATATTCAATTTGCTATATTTTTTCCTTTTTTTTTTTTTTTTTGAAAATGGTGCTTTTTTTTTTTTTTATAAATATATAATACTTCTGTTGATTTCCTCGCAGTTTCGCTTGTCCACCTTGACAAATTATATTTATTGGATTAAGCTTTCCTTACAAGCAATTACTGTTACTGAGCTTTATATTCTAGTCTTAAAATTGAAACTTTTTTTGCAATTTTTTTTTATCTATATATATATATATATATTCTATAATGCTGAAGAAATATTGAGATTAATAAAAGGAAATTTATAATTTTTACCTTTTTTTTCTTACATGTATTGGAAACATAAAGAAAATCAAACTATTTTTGTTAGTTATATTTGTACAAATTTTCAAGGATAGCAGGAAAATGTATAAAAATAAAATAAAATGAAAGATATGCAGGGCTGGGCAGAAGGGTAGGTTGGGGGAGATGTTATTAGTGTAGTTATTTTCCCTGCATTGTTGCTATTTTCATTTTTGATATAATAATAATTATTATTATTATTAGTGTTTTTCTATCTATAGTTGATGCTATCTCTTTCCGTTAAAAGTTCTTCAATAAAAGCACAATCAAAGTTCAGACTGGAATACCTCCTAACCTCCCTGTCTTACAACGTGACCCTAATTAATTACGCCTATCTTCTGGTAATGCCACTAGGAAGGGAGAGAGAGGAGGGGGAGAGGAAAAAAATTACCCATCAAATTTTTTAATTTAATTTTTTTTAAGAAGCATGCAAATTTGATATGCTATTAAAATAAATTTTTTTGCTAATATATATACAAATGTGTTTTGTTGTTCATTTTATTTTTTTTTTTTTTCTGAATTAAAAAGCGAAGATAAAGAGTGTATATTCCCACTAATCTGTCTATATTGACCAGATTATCAAATGTTATATACTGATGGTCACAATGTGCTTCCAATTCTGTCTTGTTTACCCCATTCTTTTCCACCTTGGCCCAAATTGTTTTATTAAATTGTCTTCCCATCATGGAGGCCTTCTGAGTGGCTTTTTCCAATCTTTTGGATTGGATGCAGTGGGACTAAAAACTCTTGAACTACACAATCATGCTTGTACCCATTATATCACCGTGATCACCATGACCGACCAGGCTATCAGATGTTGTTACACATCGCTGGTCACAATGCGAAGCGCATTGTTTTAGCCTTCAAATGATGCCACCCTGCTGGCTAAGCGAGCAGGCCAACAGAAGAAAGAGTGAGAGAAAGTTGTGGCAAAAGAGTACAGCAGGGATCGGCACCCCCCCCCCCCTGCCGGAGCCCCGTGGAGAATTAGGTGTTTTCGCTCAATAAACACTCACAACGCCCGGTCTGGGAATCAAAACCGTGATCCTACGACTGTGAATCCGCTACCCTAACCACTGGGCCATTGCGCCTCCACACCCATTATATATTGATAATAAATAATGGAAAGATATTGAAAGGATTGCTGGTTGGAAACCTTATAGAAAACAACTGCTGAGAAGACAAAGATATATAAAAGAATAAAATAAAACCTGACAAATCTGATGCTAGACATGGACTGATGTACAGCACAGCACAGTACAGTACAAAATTTAGGGCTAAGGGGGATGGACTTCAAGCCCTAGGACTTGTACAGCTGGAGCTTCATCCAATTTCCATGTATATAATTTTTGTGGAGGAAGGCAGTGGTTAATGCAATATAGTTAACTAGAGGTTCTGAGTTCAATTCCAAGCAAGACACTATATATGTGTTAGTGGAAGTGTGTGGCTTAGTAGTTAGGGTGTTGCACTCGTGATTGTAAGATTGTGGTTTCAATTCCTGGACTGGGCAACACATTGTGTTCTTGAGCAAAGCATTTCATTTCACATTGCTCCAGTCCATTCAGTTGGTAAAAATGAGTAAAGAAATAGGTATTTCGTCTGCCCTTACGTTCCAAGTTCAAATTCCATCGAGGTCAACTTCACCTTTCATCCTTTCAGGGTCAATAAATTAAGTACCGGTTACACACTGGGGTCGATGTAATCGACTTAATCCATTTGTCTCCTCTGTTTAGCCCAACACACGAGCTACTGGGCCACACACCTTTACATAGCACATGGCAACAAAAGATTTTTCTTTTTGCATATATTTTTGTGCACAGAAGAACTCAATACCTAAAGAAATGCTTCCAGGAAGTAATTTATAATGCTCCCTCTTGAACAGAACATTGGTCTGTTGCAGATTTAACTTCCCAGTTATTACTGGAACTTATTTACAGTTGAGTGAACTGGAACAATGTGAGATGAAATGCTCAAGAACAAACACACTGACTTATCCAATAATTAAAACCACTATCATGACTAAATAAAACAAGATATTGATTTCAAATTTTGGCACAAGGCCAGTAGTTTCAGGAGGAGTGGGTAAGTTGATTTTGGTGCCAGTGTTCAACTGGTACTTAATTTTATTGACCCCCCCCCCCACACACACACACACAAAAAAAAGGATGAAAGATAAAGTTGAACTCAGAACATGAACACAGACTAAATGCAGCTAAGCATTTTACCCAGCACACTAGCAATACTGCCAGCTCACTGCTTTAAATACCACAAGATATTTATTTCGAATTCTGGCACAAGGCCAGCAATTTCAGAGGAGCAGGTCATAGGCACAAGTATGGCTGTAAGGTTAAGTTTGTTTTGTGTATGATTCCATGTTCAATTCCACTGGACAGCAGCACCTTGAGCAAGTATCTTCTAGCACTTTACTGCCACTTTATTTCATCAACACTAAAAGAATGAAAGGCAAAATTGACACCAATGGTATTTGTTCTCAGAAGGTAAATAATCAGATATACCACAAGGTATTTTTTTGCAATGCTCTAATGATGCTAACATCCATCATTCTCAATAATGGTTTCAAATTTTGGCACAAGGCCAGTAATTTTAGGGGCAGGGGATTGGTCATTACATTGACCCCAGTAATTGACCAGTACTTATCTTACCCCTAAAAGGATGAAAGGCAAAGTCAGTCTCAGCAGTGTTTGAACTCAGATCATAAAGAGTCAAAAGAAATACTGCTAAGCATTTTGTCTGACATGCTAATGGTTCTGCCAACCCACTGTTTTATATAATTCTTTCTACTATTGGTACAAAGCCTGAAATTTTGGGAAAGAGGGCTAATCAATCACATTGACCTCAGTGCTCACCTGGTACTGGCTTTATCAAATCTAAGAGAATAAAAGGTAAAGCTGACCCCAGCATGGTTTGAACTCAGGAAGTACTGAAAGAAATGCTAAGCATTTTGTTCCAAGATTGCTAACAATTTTGCCAGTTCATCACCTTTGGTAATCCTTTTTATTATATTGGCATAAGACCTGAAATTTTGTGGTGAGGGGCTAGTTGATGACACTGACCCCAGTGCTCACCTGGTACTTAATTGATTGACCTCAAAAGAATGAAAGACAAAGTTGACCTCAGCAGAATTTGAACTCAGAATGTAAAAACAGACAAAATGTTGCTAAATGTTTTACCTGAGATGCTAACAACTCTGCCAGCCGCTGTCTTATATAATCTTTTCTACTATAGCCACAAGGCCTGAAATTTTAAAAGAACAGGGGCCAATTGATTATATTTAACGCCAGTACTCAACTGGTACTTATTTTATCAACCCTAAGAGGATGAAAGACCAAGTTAACTACAGCAGTGTTTGAACTCAGAAGAAATAGCATATAGCCCAATACACTGACAATTCTTGTTTCTTTATTGCCCACAAGGGGCTAAACATAGAGGAGACAAACGGATTAAGTCGATTACATCGACCCCAGTGTGTAATTGGTACTTAATTTATCGACCCCGAAAGGATGAAAGGTAAAGTCGACCTCGGCAGAATTTGAAGTTGGAACATAATGGCAGATGAAATACCTATTTCTTTATTACCCACAAGGGGCTAAACACAGAGGGGACAAGCAAGGACAGACATAGGCATTAAGTCAATTACATCGACCCCAGTGCGTAACTGGTACTTAATTTATCGACCTCGAAAGGATGAAAGGCAAAGTCGACCTCGGCAGAATTTGAACTCACAACATAATGACAGACGAAATACAGCTACACATTTTGCCCGGCATGCTAATGTTTCTGCCAGCTCGCCGCCTTATACACTAACAATTCTGCTAGTTCACAACCTGAATAATAACAACAGCTGTTTTGCAGGTGACATTACATGTCTAGGACAAGGACACAGGTAAGAGCTGTGCAGCAGGTGGAGAAAAATTTATTGTTTAATTGATATAAAAATTTACAAAGGAGTTTAGGAATATTTTATTGTTATTTTTAGTGTATCCATTTCTTTTTTAACATTTGCATAGGTGGAAAGGCGGCAAGCTGGCAGAAACGTTAGCATGCCAGGCGAAATGTTTAGCGGTATTTTGCCTGGCTTTATGTTCTGAGTTCAAATTCTGCCAAGGTTGACGTTGCATTTCATCCTTTTGGGGTCAATAAATTAAGTACCAGTTGTGTACTGAGATCGATCTAATCGACTGGCCCCTTCCCCAAAAATTTCGGGCCTTGTGCCTAGAGTAGAAAAGAATATTTGCGTAGGTGGAAACGTTAGCATGCCAGGGGAAATGCTTAGCGGTGTTTCTTCTGTCGACTTTGTCTTTCATCCTATCAGGCTGAAACTTCAAAGTTACAGTCAACAATACTTTTGTTTAAGAATAAAACTAGTAACCTACAAAAGTATAGAGTAACCCCTCGGATCAATGTAAAATTGTTTTTATAAATAAAGATATAAACATCATTATCATCATTATCATCAAACATCTTCACGATCGTCATCATCATCTTTGTAATATCCCATTTCCTTTGGTTGCATATGTCAGAGGAATTCAGTAAGGCAGATTTTTCTATGGCCAGATGCCCCTTCCTGTCAGCAACCCTCACCTGATTCCAAGGAAGGTAATATTTCCTCATGGCCAGAAAATGTTTTCATAACACTGCTAACACCACACTTCCATTTCTAAATTATTACTTACGGGCATTCTGAACTTTGCTAAAACATACAATACTGTAAATTACTATAACATAGAAATTACTATGCATTCCAAGAATCTCTTATTCTTTATAACTCCTCCATGAATTAAAATGAACAGACAATTTTACTGGTTTATTAAGTGTCAGTATGGGATTATTCAATAGAGCAAAGACGTGACTTTGTTGATTTTTACATTTTGAATACAATTAAGAATAGATTCACAACTATTGGCCTATATAGAGTTCATTGGTTTACCTTATCACGTCACACTAATGACCACATATTAAATATATAAAACTGAAAGAAGTTTGTCGTATATATGTATATATATATATGTGTGTGTGTTTGTGTGTCTGTGTTTGTTCCCCCAACATTGCTTGACAACCAATGCTGATGTGTTTATGTCCCTGTAACTTAGCGGCTCGGCAAAGAGACCGTTAGAGTAAGTCCTGGGGTCGATGTGCTCGACTAAAGACAGTGCTCCAGCAAGGCCACTGTCAAATGACTGAAACAAGTAAAAGAGTATTTAGAAAAGAATTAATTAGAGCTTCAACAATTTCAGATTTAATATAACAATATTCACAAATTACAATATTCATAAGTACAGTAATGTTTTAGAGTTTTCAGTCAATCTGCGCCTAGGAAGTATGGTTCCAGTCTGTGTTGGAGGAACACTAAGGTGTCCCTGCCAGAGGGCAATTTTGGTCAAAGCTGTATGGAAGAACAGCAGTTGGCCAAGTAATAAGTCTCCCATCTCCATGCAACAGAAGGTCAAGGACAAATAAAGCTTGGCACCAATCTTATTACAGGTATTACCTATTTCTTTACTGCCCACAAGGAGCTACACACGGAGGGGACAAAGAAGGACAGACAAATGGATTAAGTCGATTATATTGATCCCAGTGTGTAGCTGGTACTTATTGAATTGACCCCGAAAGGATCAAAGGCAAAGTTGACCTTGGCGGAATTTGAACTCAGAACGTAGTGGCAGACGAAATACTGCTAAGCATTTTGCCCGGCATGCTAACATTTCTGCCAGCACCAGAAAGAAATTAAAGACAATGTCAGTGTGCCCTAGTGACTCTAACTCTGAATTTGTCGTTGATGAAACTGACCTAGTTATTAGTACAATCATTTTTGTTATTGATCTCGTCTGGTACCTGTGTCGGTGGCACATAAAATCACCCACTACACTCTCGGAGTGGTTGGCGTTAGGAAGGGCATCCAGCTGTAGAAACACTGCCAGATCTGACTGGCCTGGTGCAGCCTTCGGGCTCCCCAGACCCCAGTTGAACCGTCCAACCCATGCTAGCATGGAAAACGGACGCTAAATGAATGATGATGATGATGATGATGCTAGAAGGATGAAAGGGAAAGTTGACCTTGATTGGATTTGAATGCATGATATTTTATCTGATATGCTAACGATTCTGCCACCAGCTGCTCTAACATTTGACCTCAATACAGATAAACATAAACCATATAAGGAAACTAAGCAGAAAGCTCAAATAGGTCGAAAATTCTTGTCACTGTTTGTAGTTTTTTAAAAACCTAGCCAAAATTGTTAATGGACAAATCTCTGAGGTATTGTCAACTAAAAATAGCTTCAATGTAGCTGACCCCAACAATAATGCCCTAACAGAAAAAAATACATGAAAATATGTTCCATTGCTACCCAGTAGCAGGAAAGTTGTTAGAAAATCATTTGGTTCAAATCCTACCTCCATCCACCTTCTCATTAACACTAAATCAAATATAGCTAAACATTTCTTATACTTAATCAATAAACATTTCCTGCTGAACTTAATATTAGAGAAAAATTATTCAACATAAATAATTAACAAACATGCAAAAGTTTATTACAAGAAACCCAATCAAACCAGTCAATGTAAATTGCTCCTGCAAAAGCAAAGATTCATACCCTATTAATCAGTCACACAATGCTGAGGAAGCTATATACAAGACTAAGGCTACCTCCACTGAACACATTCAAGGTATCTAGAACAAAGATTATGAACTATAGGCGCAGGAGTGGCTGTGTGGTAAGTAGCTTGTTTACCAACCACATGGTTCCGGGTTCAGTCCCACCGCGTGGCATCTTGGGCAAGTGTCTTCTGCTATAGCCCCGGGCCGACCAATGCCTTGTGAGTGGATTTGGTAGACAGAAACTGAAAGAAGCCTGTCGTATATATGTATATATATATGTATGTGTTTCTGTGTCTGTGTTTGTCTCCCTAGCATTGCTTGACAACCGATGCTGGTGTGTTTACGTCCCCGTCACTTAGCGGTTTGGCAAAAGAGACCGACAGTGTAAGTACTGGGCTTACAAAAAATAAGTCCCGGGGTCGATTTGCTCGACTAAAGGCGGTGCTCCTGCATGGCCGCAGTCAAATGACTGAAACAAGTAAAAAGAGTAAAAAGAAAAAGAGTATTCTGTCTGGGATGTTGTCGAGAGGGAGACCAATGAGCATGTCAATAGTACCAATAGTCTGCTAATGGGGACGTTATGTCAAGCAGGAATTATGATCATCTGATCAATGCATTTAGTCATTTCAAAAGCTATATCAAGGAAGCAATTGAGGCTGATGGTAATTCTACTGAATAGCTTTTTGGCATGTATATGAGGTGGTACAAAAAGATTCCTGGATTAGTTATGTTTATTCTTTTACTTGTTTCGGTCATGTTACTATGGCCATGTTGGAGCACCGCCTTTAGTCAAGCAAATCGCCCCCAGGACTTATTCTTTGGAAACCTAGTACTTATTCTATCAGTCTCCTTTGCCGAACCGCTAAGTTACGGGGATGTAAAAACACCAGCATCAGTTGTCAAGCAATGTTGGGGGGGAGGGGACAAACAGACACAAACACACACACACACATATATATATATATATATATATATATATATATAATATATATATATATATGCATATATATATATGTGTATATATATATATATATATATTATATATATATACATATATATGACAGGCTTCATTCAGTTTCCGTCTACCAAATCCACTCACAAGGCTTTGGTCAATCCGAGGCTATAGTAAAAAACATTTGCCCAAGGTGCCATGCAGTGGGACTGAACCCGGAACCATGTGGTTGGTAAGCAAGCTACTTACCACACAGCCACTGCTTTAACATCATTTCTTTTGAAATAATCACCTTGTGCAGCAGTACACTGGTCCCATTGTTCCTGCCACTTTTGGAATCCAGGCTGGAAATCGTTTTCCATAAGTGAGTCGAAGACTTTCTGCAATTAACTCAGGATCTTGACAATGGTGTTAAAACGCCAACCTTTTGAGCTGTATTTTTGTCTTGGAGAAGAGATCGCACTGGTGCTAAATATAGTGAATAGGGTGAGTGTGACCATGTCGTTTTTGGCAAAAAGCTTTTGAGTGAGGAGAGCTTGGTGAAGAATCGAATTCTTTGCACTCCACGGTTCTGGTCACTTTAGCCAAATGTCCTACCTCAAATGCTTCAAAACATCACAGTTAAACTCTTGATTGACTGTCTGGCCCTGGAGGGATGAATTCTTGATTCCGAGCATCACATTTCTGGGGTGACGCTTGTGGCAGTTCTTCCAGATCACTCATCATCTTCCAAGAATATTCTTTTGCTTTTGAAGCACCCATGCCACTCAAAACATCTTGTATGACCCGTTCCCTCATTGCTGTAAGCTTGTCAAAGCATGCTCATTGTCTCTGTAGCAGACTTCCCAAGTTTAACACAAAATTTCCCAGTGTCTCATTGTTCCCATCCATGACAAAATCGCAGACTACACCAAACACACGATCACAAAAACACAAATTTCACAACTTGCGAAGTAAACACAGCGATGTCACTCAGCACACTGCCTCATGAAGGTCACTGCTAGCTCCCACTGCCATCTGGTAGCATGCTACAGAACTAGTCTGCAAACTTTTTGACACCACCTCATATACTCTTTTACTCTTTTACTTGCTTCAGTCATTTGATTGCAGCCATGCTGGAGCACCGCTTTTAGTCAAGCAAATCGACCCCAGGACTTATTCTTTGTAAGCCTTGTACCTATTCTATCAGTGTCTTTTGGATTTTACTAATAAATATTGGTGTTTTCCTTTAATAGAACTTTTGTTCTGAAATAGCTGATGTTCCTTGTATATACACACACACACACACACACACACATACACACAAACACACACACACAAACACACACACACACACACACACACACACACACACAAACACTCACACACACACACAAACACACACATATACACACACACATGCGTGCACATTTGCACACGCACACATATGGCTACAGTCCAATGACAAAAGCAATTAAAAGAAAATGTAAGCGTAAAAGAGTATAGGTTTACATATAAGTGTATTTGTGTGTGTGTGTGTGTGTGTAAAACAATATTGTTGACTGCTTTTCGTTAAAGCTACAGCTTTAAATCTACCCAGAGATACTTCTCTTCGGTATGTCCCATTGAGGAAGGCTACAGATCCAGAAATGTTACATGTGGGAATCCAATAGAGGGTACTGGACAGATATGGTGTCTTTTCTACCTTTTGCCATAAGAGAGGATTTTATCTCCACGAATTTGCCTTTAGAAGTTGAAATATGTCAGAAACATATTTTAACTAACCTAAAGTTTGCTTATGCTTAAACACTACTTGGAGCTGATACAACTGAATACAAACATACATACATACATATACATATATATATATGTGTGGGGTGGTGTAATTAAGAGAAATAACCTCTATTAAGTAATTCAACTGACAGTGAAAGATATATAGCTTTGGGCATCTGTCATTGACAGGGCCAAAGAAGGCTGAAATCATATGATCTGGTAGTCCCAGCAGTGATAGCAGATGATTATCTCCTGCTAGTGATATAAGTAAGTTTGGAATTTTATATTCCCTACTATTATTTATAATGATTTTACTATATATATATATACACACACACACACACACATGTATACATATATATATATATGTATATATGTATATCTATATGTATATATTTATATATGTGTGTGTGTGTCTTTATATATATATATATATATATATAATATATATATATATATAATATATATATATATACTAATATAGGATGAAGTTTTTTTACAGAAAAAAATTCATCAGAAACTGTGGCAGCATATTAAAATACCTTTATGGTTAAACTTATAAACAACTTATAAATAAGGGCTACAGAACATTATTTTTATGCCAATATGCTGATAACAGACTTTTAAATCGTCAATTTCCACATATTATTTACTTGCTACAGAAAACACGAAGAATATAGAAATAACAAACTTTAAAAAAAAAAATTCTATTGGCTGGCTTTTCTCGATTTCAGCTCTTCGTGTTTTCTGTAGCGAGTAAATAATATGTGGAAATTGGCGATTTAAAAGTCTGTTATCAGCATATTGGCATAGAAATAATTTCCTTTAGCCCTTATTTATAAGTTATATATATATATACATAGCCTTGGTTTTTTTTATCTCATTACGCAAAAAATTCTTATATACACACGCTGACATATGACCAACGTTGAACCCCTTATTCACAAAATTACTGAACCTGGAACTTAACTATGGTCTGTCTATAGCACTTATTCAGCATTACCTGACACCTTTGGGTCTCAATGATACCATTACCTCTTATAACCTATATATATATATATATTTATATAAAAGGGGACTGATCTGGTAGTCCCAGCAGCGATAGCAGATGATTATCTCCTGCTAGTGATATAAGCAAGAGTGATTATATGCACAAATCCATATGAGAGGTTCTCTCTTGTTAAATAATGCAGTATTCCTTATTACCACTTTAAAGCAGGAATAAATATAATCTTTTGGTATTAAAAATGCTTCTGTCAGTATTAATCTTATGTTGTAAAAGAGAAGTTGATTTTGGTTTGCTTGTCACATCTAGTATGAGGAAGAAATGAAGGGTAGGAATTAAAATATACATCACAACATGTCTTTAGAAGAAGGGGAAAAGAAAAAGTTGTTCTTGAGAGAGAAGTACAGTGAGTGAGTGTGTGTGTGAGAGAGAGAGAGGGTTTGTTTGTGTATTGTGTGTTAAAGATAGATAGATAGATAGATAGATAGATAGATAGATAGATAGATAGATAGATAGATAGGAAGTGTTGTCATCATAGTAACTAACAAGTTTTGATTAAAAATGTGGGTATTTTAAGTGCAAGTCTGTCAATACAACACAATACTGACTTCAAAAGAGGCTATATGTTTATATATAATATATATATTGTTATGTTTTTTTATTGTTTGTGAGTGTGTTTCAGTCACTCTAAAAAAAAGACTTTCACTTTGAACAATTTATGAAAGTACATTCATGGTTAACAAATATTTTTACTGCCAGCATAGCGTCAGGCAACAACCTAGTTATATATTTATGTGTGTGTTTGTGTATTCATGTATTCATGTATGTATGTATGCATGTATTGACAAGTCTGTGTGGTAATAAGTTTGCTTCCCAGCCACATGGTTTGGGATTCAGTCCCACTGCATGGCACCTCGGGAAAATGTCTTCTACTACAGTCACAGACTAACAAAAGCTTTGTGAGTAGATTTGGTAGATGGAAAGTGAAGAATGTTGTATATATCCATCTATATCTCTCTGTTATCTATCTATCTATCTATCTATCTATCTATCTATCTATCTATCTGTCTATCTATCTATCTATCTATCTATCTACCCACCTATTTATCTATCTATCTATCTATCTATCTATCTATCTATCTGTCTATCTATCTATCTATCTATCTATCTACCCACCTATTTATCTATCTATCTATCTATCTGTCTGTCTGTCTGTCTGTCTCTCTCTCTCTCTCTCTCTCTATATATATATATCTATATATATATATTATATATATATATAGACACATATGTATATATATATATATATATATATATATAGACACATATGTATATATATATATATATATATGTGTGTGTGTGTGTGTGTGTGTATGTGTGAATATATATAATATATAATATATATATATATATTGTTTGTAGAAAACATAAATCTGGAGAAGACGTACACTCTAAGATGTAGAGCAGTATACATTACAGATGGGGAGGGCCAGTTTATGGGATTATCCTTTGAAGAGGTCTTAGGCCAACAGGTTTTGGGGTCTATCCACATAGTGGTTAACTCTCTAATAATTTATGTATAAATTTGTTTTTTCTCCATAGTTTTTTGTGCTAAGCCACTCGGTGTTAAATTAATGGTATTATTAAATTAATATCAATTTTTCACCCTCATTTATATATGTATATATATATTATATATGTATATATATATATATATATATATTGGTACGTAAAAAGCACTATTCGACTTGTGGCTGATGCCAGCGCTGCCTGGCACCTGTGCAGGTGGCACATAAAAAGCACCCACTACACTCACGGAGTGGTTGGCGTTAGGAAGGGCATCCAGCTGTAGAAACATTGCCAGATAAGACTGGAGCCTGGTGTAGCCTTCTGGCTTCCCAGATCCCCGGTCGAACCGTCCAACCCATGCTAGCATGAAGAACGGACGTTAAACGATGTTGATGATGATGATGATATATAAGAATTTTTTGCGTAATGATATAAACACCAAGGCTGTGTAGATATTAGAACATTTATAGATAGAAGGTCTTACAGCTGTTTCCAGGATATTTATTAATTATATCCCTTCATCGGAGATGGTGTGAGAAGATGGTTAAGTAATAGATAGTTTAGATAGGATACAAAATAGAGAGTGAGGTGGAGGAAAGAAAATAGATGTGAGATATGTAGGGATATTGAAGTTGTAGATCCATTTTTTAGGCAGAATGGTATATATGTAAGATTACAATACCTTATGAGTGAGATCCAACAGTATTTAAACTTGGTCATTCCAAGTATAGTGTTTATACACAATGTAAGATTTTAACACCTTATGAGTAAGATCCAACAGTATTTAAAATTGGTCATTCCAAGTACAGAATTTATACACAGTGTTGTAGAGTCAAAGGTTATATATATATTATATATATATATATAATATATATATATTATATATATATATATAATATATATATATACATATATATATATATATTATATATATATATATATATATATATATATATAAAGGTATATATATACATATATATAATATATATATACATATATATACACACACACACACACATAAATTATATATATATATATATATATATGTATATGTATATATACACATGTCTATGTACATCTATGTGTATGTGTGTGTGTGTATAAGTCTTTTACTGTCTCCATGCCTTGACTTCACAAGATATGTATATATAAACATTAAGAAAATTGGAGGGGATCAATAGGTGGTTCATCAACTTTTAGACATTATATTATCTCAACTTGTTTATTTATTTACTAAAATGACAATTACAATAATATACATACATGTATAACATATTATGGTTTACATATAAGATATATAAAGATACCAGTAATTATTAAAATATATAACATACAGAAATAGAAATTGGGAAAATATCTTGTGTATTAATAATTGGGCATTCTACCAGCAGTATATTGGAGAGAGATTATCCCTTAGTTGGTTGGATTCACAACCTCTAACTTTCTTGGAATATATATATATATTCTTACATATAATATACATATTACAATATGAAAATGGAAATCTTTTGGTATTATTTATATATACATATATATATACACACACACACACACCCATATATATATATATACATATCTATATCCCTCTCTCTCTCTTTCGGAGAGGCACTGAGCAGCTATATGCACTCATACACACACGGCAGTAACTTCCACCTACCGAATTCAATCACAAAGCTCCGGTCGGCTCGGGGCTATAGTGGAAGACACGTACCCAAAGTGCCACGCAGTGGGACTGAACCCGAAACCATGTAGCTAGGAAGCAAGCTCCCAAACCACACAGCCATGCCCGCGCCTACATCTATCAATCTATCTATCTATCTATCTATCTAACAATCTATCTATCTATCTATCTATCTATCTATCTATCTATATATACATACACACATGCACACACACACCACACCACACACACACACACACACATATATAAATTATATATATACATGTATACATATATAGAGTAAAATGAGAAAAGAAAATGGAGAGTTGAAAGTTGATAATTATTTATTGTTAACAAATTGTAATCTTTACTTCTTACAGCCATTTCCATTAGTTCTCAATATATATTATATATATATATATAATATATATAATATATATTATATATATATATATGTATGTATATATATGGCACGTAAAAAGCACCATCCGTCCGTGGCCATTTGCCAGCCTCGTCTGGCACCAGTGCGGGTGGCACGTAAAAAGCACCCACTACACTCACGGAGTGGTTGGCGTTAGGAAGGGCATCCAGCCGTAGAAACACTGCCAGATCAGACTGGGCCTGGTGCAGCATTCAGGCTTCCCAGACCCCAGTTGAACCGTCCAACCCATGCTAGCATGGAAAGCGGACGCTAAATGATGATGATGATGATGATGATGATGATGATATAAAATTCAATTAAATTAGGTACTTAAGTTGAGGCACCTTGTTAGGTCAGAATAATATACAGACACAACAATATTATGTATATATCAACAACTTTGGTACAGAAGTACCAGCAGAATGATATTCTTTCAAGTGCATGTGGGCAATTTGACCCAGCTGAGTATGCAACCAACTCTTAAGCTATTCAGACATGTACATTTGATTAAATATACAGTCCAAGGTAGGTGAATAAAGTATAAATAAGTAATAATTGAAGGATAGGTGTCAATTCATTACAGCCATTTTTAACAACACCTAAAGAAACCGGTTTCCTCAGATGAATGCATGAACTTTACAATTAAGGACATTCCACTGACACCTGTCCTTCAATTTTTACTTATATATACATAGATATATATGCACACACACACACACAACACACACAACACACACACAAGAATGTATATATGTAGTAAACTAGAATTTAAGCCATATACATATATATTTATCTTTCTATCTATCTATCTTTTGATGTGTGTATATATATATATATATATATATATATATATATATGTATACACACACAGGCATATATACACATATACATATACATGTGTGTTCGTGTGTGTGTGTGTGTGTGTATACATATACACAGAAATTTTATATGATTATATATATGTGTATGTGTGTTTGTGTGCATGTACATATATATATATATATATATATATATATACACATGTACATATACATAATTATATATATATATATGAACATATATATACATACACACATATATATATATATACAGATATATATTATATATATATATATATATATGTATATATATATATATAATATATATATATATATATATATATATATATATATATATATATATATATATATATTATATATATACACGTATATAATATATATAATTTATATATATATATATATACATATATATATATTTACATATATATTTACATATATATAATATATATATATATGCATAATTCACTAGGGGTTTGATTTATCTACACCAGTGACTCAGTGAACTCAATAACGAACTTCTTCGTATATTATTGGTCACTACATTCTAAACTATTTCGTATGACACGAAGGAACGTTGGAAAATGAAATAGCAAACCTATATACATCACTGTTCATGGTAATGGAATCTCAGACATGTGAAAGTAGATAGATTTCCATGCTTGGTTACAAGCAGTTCTTTTTTTGGATCAGCGCCAAGCTGTGGAGATGTTTACCAGAATGAATAACTATCAAGCTGAACAGATGTTAAAGGATGGAAAGATATTTTGTGGCTTAAGGGAAATTATAGACCTTTTGATTTGTGCGTGTGGGTATGTGAGTGGTGTGTGTGTATGTGTGTGTGTGGGGGGGGGGTTCTTTGTGTATGACTATGTATGCATGTGTATATTTGTGTGTGTATATGGTTTTATATACACACACACACATATATATATATACTTCTATATCTACCAATATATCCATCTATCTACCAATCTCTCTCTCTCTCTCTCTATATATATATATATATCATTATCATCGTTTAGCGTCCACTTTCCATGCTAGCATGGGTTGGACGGTTCAACTGGGGTCTGGGAAGCCAGAAGGCTGCACCAGGCCCAGTCTGATTTGGCAATGTTTCTACGGCTGGATGCCCTTCCTAACACCTATATATATATATATATATATATATATATACGAGCAAAACGCCCCCCCCCCCGTCCAATGGATGGTGCTGAATTATATCTGCTGAATAAAAAGCAATCAGTGTTTTCTTTGCATTAAAAAATAATTAAGCATGCCTTTATTTCAATAAAATTTTTAGTTTTGTTAAATGAAGTTAAAGGGTGCAGGTCATAGATATGACCTGCACCCTTTCACCTTCCTATTCTTATGCCTCTCTCCTCCAACTTCGTTTGAACCCTTGAACCATTAGAACTTTCTAGAATCTTCTACATCCAACCATTTTGACGTCACTCCTTATAAAGGAATATTTTAAAGAGACACTCATTATCGCTATGGGCTCCGTGTGAGCAATCATCAAAATGTTTTTTGTGCATTTTGATGTTGACATAAGTTCCTTGCTTTTCCTGATGAGAAAGCGGCATAATGTACTCCTTATTCCTTCGCAATTAGGAATATGTAGCCTTCGAAACATATGTCGAAAATAAAGGAATTTTGTTAATTCGTCGTTCAACTCCATTGTTTCATATATTTATATTTTTAATATATATATATATATATATATATAACATCATCATCATCATCGTTTAACATACATTATAGCATAGGATGGGCATTTGTCTGAGGTCTGGTGAATCAGATGGTTGCACCAGACTTCAATCTGATCTGGCAGAGTTTCTACAGCTGGATGCCCTTCCTAACACCAACCACTCCAAGAGTGTAGTGGGTGCTTTTATGTGCCACCAGCATGAGGGCTGGGCAGATGGTACTGGCAACAGCGATGCTCAAATGGTGCTTCTTATGTGCCACCTGCACAGGAGCCAGTCTAGCAGTATATATATATATGTGTATATATATATATATATATATATATATATATATATATATATATATTATATATAATATAATATAATTACATATACATACTTATATATATTATATATATATATATATAGAATTATATACATTTATTTATGTATGTATGTATGTATGCATGCATGTATTTATGTGTGTGTGCCTGTGTTTATGCCCACACCATCACTTGATAACCTGATGGATGTGTTTATGTGCCTGTAACTTAGCCGTTCGACAAAAGAGACTAATAGCATAAGTACTACACTTACAAAGAATAAGTCCTGGGGTCGATTTGTTCAACTAAAACAAAACCTTTAAGGCAGTGCTCCAGCATGGCTGCAGTCAAATGACTGAAGCAAATAAAAGAATAAAAGAAAAACATTATTAGGGATTGTCTTCCTAATTAAAATACTTAAATTGTAATTGAAATTCTATTGCTAATTAAAAAGAATTAAAATACTTTGTAAGTTTCAGAAGTAAAACCTTTGTTTATTGCAGATAAATTTTAACAACAAAATCTTATGTGGACCCGCAAGAGCCATGTGGGCCCTGGTTGAGAACCACTGATTTAAAGCTAAGTAAGCTGTGTTCTTCGCTCAGCCCCAGTTAACAACCTCACCTGTATCTCACCTGGAAGTACAAACTTTAATCTATATTTCTCTTTCAACGCCGTGGGAGTCTTGAGGAATAGTTCAAACAGATAAAGAACTGCCATTACCACAGCCTACACCTCAACCAGACTTCTCACCACCACCACTATAATTACGAATATCACCATGACCATCTCCACCAAGAGCAGCAGCCACTACTATGATCATCACCCCAACCCCTACCAACCACTACCACTGCCATCACCACCACCACCACCACCACCATCACTACCACTGCCACCATCAACAACCCCACCAACACGATGATGACAACAGTGATGACCATGACCACCACTGCCACCGGCACCTTCTCCTCCTCCTCCTCCACCACCACCACCACAACCACCAACAACAACAGCCACTGCCTTAGCCTCCTCCACCACCACCTTCAACAACAACAGCCACTGCCTTAGCCTCCAACACCACCACCACCGCCACAACCACCACCACCACCACCGCCGCCGCCGCCACCACCACTACTATCACCCACCCCACCACCACCACTACCACCACCACAACCTCCACCTGCCGCCGCCGCCACCGCCACCACTTCCACCACCACCACCACAACCACCACCACTATTAATAGTATCACCACAAACAACACCACTGCCATTATTACCAATGCCACAACCATCGCAGCTACCACCGATACAACTGTTGCAACAACAAGAACCACCACCACCACCACCACCACCACCACCACCACCACCACCACCACCACCGCCGCCGCCACCGCCGTCAAAATACTATAAATTCCTCAAACACTTCCCTCTTTTACATCCAGAAAAAAAAAAAAAGAGAAAAAAAACTTCTTCCAGCCTTTGACAAATAACATGTATTTATGTATTTCTTGTACAAAACTGGCAAAGTTCCAAGAATTCTTGCAATTAGTCTCTAAGTTACCATGGAAACAGCACCTCATACAAACCTACTTTAGAATCCCTGTGGGCAGGTACTCGTTTATTTATTATTTACTATCATACACACACACACACACATGATATTATATATGTATAATAAATTATATTATACATATAATATATGTGTATGTATATATATTATATATATTATATATATATATATATATATATATATATATATATATATATAGATATATATTACATATATATATGTATCTATGTATGTATGTATGTATGTATGTATGTATATATATATATATATATATATATTATATATATATATGTATTATATATATATATGTATATATATGAATATATATATGAATATCTATATATGAATATATATATATTTATATACATGTATATATATATAGATATATATATATATATAGTATGTATGTATGTATGTATATATATATATATATATATATAATATATATATATATATATATATATATATGTATATATATATGTATATATATATATATATATGTATATATATTACAAAATACTTTATTTTCTCATTGCTTAAAATAAACCATGACCTAAAACCTGAAACTAATCCTCTAATTTATCAGAAGCAGATGTATATTACCCATCTCTTCCCTAAATACCATGATACATAACATTCCTGAAGGGGTTTTGCCTAAAATCACCAACTTCTTAAAGATTGTGCCACCTTTACGCGGCAGCAATGGAGCATCTATGTGGTTAACCAACATGCTAGAAATAACAGCCAAACCTCTCAAATAATGATGCTCTTTCCTGCCTTAAAAAAGTCAAAGGACACATTAGATAGTGTTGTGGTCCTGAGTTTTCTGCACATACGTAAAAAAAAAAAGAGAAATTTAGATGGTCATGGCTGGAAAACCTTCCATCATTGGTCTACTTGATCAGGACTGACTACTACTACTACTACTACTACTACTACTACTACTACCACTACTACTACTACCACTACTACTACCACCACCACCACCACCACCACCACCACCTCCACTACCACCACCACCACTACTACTACTACCACCATCACCACCACAGCCACCGCTACTACTACTACTACTACTACTACTACTACTTCCACAACTACTGCAAACCACTATAGTTAACGTAGTTCACATCATATTACAGCTAATGTGCTACATACTATGATGCTCTAGTTCAGGGTCCGGGGGAACTTTTTAACCAATTACCTCAAAATATATTTATTTATTCCAATGTTACCTCACATGATTCAAAAGGAAGAAAATCACAGACAACAGGAAATATATTTTTTATATAATTTTACTTATGTTTAATAAGTCCTCATTAACCCCAAGAATATCATGGCTATCCCGCTGGGGGTAATTTACCCTGGTTCACTGACCCCTGCTCTTGTTTGTATGCCACACACTACACTCTAGTTCATAGATTATGCATGATACAAAAATTAATAGCTTGCTTACCAATTACATGGTTCCAAGTTCATTCCCACTGCATGGCACCTTGAGCAAGTGTCTTCTACTATAGCCTTGGGCCGACCAAAGCCTTGTGAGTGGATTTGGTAGACGGAAACTGAAAGAAGCCTGTCATATATATGTATATATATATATATTTATGTGTATATTTTTGTGTCTGTGTTTGTCCCCCCCAGCATCGTGTGTTTACATTCCCATAACTTAGTGGTTCGGCAAAAGAGACCAATAGAATAAGTACTAGGCTTCCAAAGAATAAGTTCTGGGGTCGATTTGCTCAACTAAAGGCAGTGCATGGCTGCAGTCAAATGACTGAAACAAATAAAAGAGATAAAATAGAACACCACACACCTGAAGGCAGTGAACTGGCAGAATCATTAGCATGCCAGGCAAAATGTTCAGTGGCATTTTGTGCATCTGTATGTTCTGAGTTCAAATTCCACTGAGGTTCACTTTGTCCTTCATGTTTTTTGGAGTTGATAAAATAAGCACCAATTAACCATAGGGATTGAGGTAATCAACTTGCAGTCTCCCTTTGGTCATAGCACGTAAAAAGCACCCACTACACTCTCGGAGTGGGTGGTGTTAGGAAGGGCATCCAGCTGTAGAAACTCTGCCAGATCAAGATTGGAGCCTGGTGCGGCCATCTGGCTCACCAGCCCTCAGTCGAAATCGTCCAACCCATGCTAGCATGGAAAACGGACATTAAACGATGATGATATATATATATATATATATATATATATATACTTCTACCCTAAATTTCAGTCAGTTTGATCATCTCCCTCTGATCATGATCAGGTTTCTGTCTTATACCTGAATATACCTGTCTTTTACCTTAAAATACCAGACTGAATTTGAAGTGAGTTTACAAAATAAGATTTCTTGATCAAACAAATTTAGAAATAAAGGTATCAAGTTTGAATCCAGTTTGGACAAAGTTAGATTTACATAAACAATGCTCAATTAATAAAGTACCAGTGATGTATTGAGGGAGATTCTCCTCTCTCTCTCTCTCTCAAAATCAGCTATGCTGCCCTCTGCCTCTAAGAAAGGTGGAGAATTATGCTACCATTCAGCATGCTTATAAAAAAATGGTTCATTGAAGCCAGAGGATATGTGTAGTGTGCTTATATAGCCACCCTGTATGACTACAACATGGACAATCCAATATACAGTACAACCATCTTTTGCACAGAACTGTTTAAAAATTCAATCAAATGTATTGTAATTAATTACATGTATTATAAAAAGAAGATGGCATTAATTAATTCTACCAGCACAGGTGCTTTTATGTGGCACCAGCACAAATGAATTTTATGTGGTGCTGGCACAGGTAAAAATGCACTTGTGTTGGTGTCACATAAAATGTACTTGTGTCAGTGCCATGTAAAAGCACCTGTGCCAGTGGCACATAAAAAGCACCCTGCACACTCTGTAAAGTGGGTGGCATTAGGAAGGGCACTGATCAATGGTTCTTAATCAGGGTCCATATGGCCTTTGGGGGTCCATTTAAAATTGTGTGTGTGCGTGTGTGTATGCTACACTGCCGTAATCTCCTTTAAAGAGACTTAGAAATAATAATATTTCTATTTTTTGAAAACCAGTGGATGTATTCCACTGAATTTAGGTAAATATTCCTTCAAACAGACGGTCAGTAGTGACACCTGCTGGGTTCGGCTACTCTGCATTGATAAAGGGCAAATACCCTGAAACATGTCTGCAGATGCCTGACCAGCAAGAGGAAGTGGCTGACCTCCCCTGTTCAAAGGTTATAATGGACACAGGTTTGTGTGTCATAGCTAGCTAGAGGCAATGGCCTCTTGGAGTTAATCAATGACAGCCTTCAGCCTATATTTATGGACTGCCATATTAGCTTGGTGATAACTATTAATATCCAGTACTGCTGCCATAAAATTATTAATTTAAATAATTTTTTAATTTTAACTTTAAATTTAAATAATTTAAATTTTGAATTTTATATTTTATATTTTTTATTAATTAATTTTTTTCCTATGTATTGGTTTATGATTTTCACTGTTTGATTTGCCTAATAGTGGTTTTATCTCTAATTTAATATATATATTTATACAATAAAATTAGATTTAATCCTAAATCTAATTTTTCCCTGTAAGTTTGGATTTACTCCCTAATATTATTATTATATATATATATATATATGTATATATACTACGGCACTTTGTCGGTTATGACAATGAGGGTCCCAGTTGATCCAATCAACGGAACAGCCTGCTCGTGAAATGAACGTGCAAGTGGCTGAGCACGCCACAGACACATGTACCCTTAATGTAGTTCTCATGGAGATTCAATGCCAAAACAGACAACTGGAGCCTGGCCATGCCCTGTCAAACCGTCCAACCCATGCCAGCATAGTAAATGGCTGTTAAACAATGATGATGATGACATAACATTTTAGATGGTTGAACTACCTTTGGTAAACGCAAAGCGATTCCTGGTTGCTTTCTTCCGTCTCTGTCATCTTGGTAATTTTAATGCTGCAAAATGGTGTTGAGCATTTGGAGTGGATCTGTAGTCTCTCGATCTTTGAAATTACCAGAAGCAATAAATGTCAGGATGATTTTCAAAGATGAAGGTCAACATGAAGCTGAAGGTTATCAGAGAAATGAGAAATGAGAAATGCGCACAAGTCTGTTTCCTGACAGTAGCTGGTTAGTGGAAGAATGAGGAAGCTGGCAAATGATGTAGCATCTGGGTAGATCAAGTTTGATGGGCAGCAAGCAAGCTAGACTAGCTGTATAGGCATAATAGCTGGAATGATTGGTAGGGAAAGACATAGAAGGAGAGTTTCTTAAGATGTTAACAACAATGTCATATATATAATGTGACGTGATGCTTCATGGTCATAAGAAAACATGTGACAGCAGGAGTTGAGTAAGATCTGTTTGATGTATGAAATTAAATCACACAAAAGAAAGACAGAGGTACAAGTGAAGAGAGAAAGAGTAAATTGGCATTAGAAATCAAAGGTATCAACCATTGCTTGTGATGCAGGCCGAATGATAAAAAAAAACCTGTCATGAAGCAAAAGGTGTCATGTTACCCAAGAGAAACGGTGAGAGACTCGTTTGTTGGTAGGAGAGGAAAGTGATAATTGATGTAGCACCTGAGTAGATCAAGTTTGACAGGTAGCTAGCTAGACTAGCTGTATAGGTAGAATAACTGGATGCTAGGCAGGTGTAAACGTACAAAGAAAGTTCTTAAGGCATTAAATTATGTTTTTCAAGAAATTTCTAATGATAGAACAGACAAAACTGAGTAGTCTTATCTGCTGAATAGACTGTATGTTTTATTTATCATGTTTTATGCTATTATAATAAATAATTGGTTATCACACCTTACGCTACTGCAATAAATTGTTGCAGTTACCTTGGGCATATGTTTTCTCCTGTAGCCTTGGGCTGACCAAAACCTTGTAAGTGGATTTGGTAGATGGAAACTGAAAGAAACTTGACATGTGTGTGTGTGTATATGTGTGTGAGAGACGTATATGTATGGGTCTGTGTATTTTTGTGAGTGTGTGTACGTTTGTGAGTGTGTTTAATTGTACTCTTGTTTTGACATCATGTGATGATTGTAAATGAGCATCCCTGTCATACAAACAAGGTATACAAGCTTGCTTGTATGTCATACACGCTCCCGACAGGGAGCTGGGTTTTTTTTGAGATGTGAGGAACACCATATAAAATAAGAATCAATGGTTCCTTGCCCTTCAGAACTTCAAGAAAAGAACAACATTGCTTTTCCTGAACGTTGTTGTATCTGACAACAGTAAAAACTTCTACTCAGCCAGTCTGGCTCTAAAACCTCCCTCAATTCTTTAGCATTTAAACTGGCCATATCTGGCACAAATATTCTTCCTGTTTTATGTCCAAACTAGTCAGATCTGGATTCTTGCTTCCATCCGATAATATCTTTCTTAAAACAAACAATTACATCGTTGAAATCTTGAAACTACAAGATAAAGCATGGTTAATTAAAAAACAATGTGAATAAATAAGCATTACATTTGACAGGTTAAGCTGTTGCAGCTGTTGTTGCTGCTGCTGTTGCTTTTGAGTGAATGGTCTTCGTCCCAGAGCTCGCAAGATGAGAGAAGTCTGAAACGTGGTCCTTTGCTATTCGTAAGACCCGCAGAAGAGAAAGCAGGTCAACCCCCGACACCGAGAGCATCGACGGATGGATGAATATGCATCCAGGCTCAGCAGTTGCGTAGGAAGTTGGGGACATGAAACAGGAAGCTTTGTGGAGCTTTAGGTGTTTTCGCTCAATAAACACACATAATGCCCGGTCTGGGAATTGAAACCGCGATCCTAACCATTGGGCCATTGCGCCTCCATGCTGTTGCAGCACCAAAGACTGGTTCTTCTTTTTTGCCCTTTTTTAAAATCTCACATTTAAAACCTAAAAAAAAATGAACCTAGAAAAAAAAACAAAAAGCAGATAGGATACTCATGGTTGGAATGTTTTTGAGTATAGGATTGTCTAGCTTAGAGCTTAGCTGGAACTGAACAAAAAAATTAACAGGAATTTATTCAGGCGATGGAATATGCAATGCAAGGGAGACAACTGAGCTAAGTGAACAGAAGTTTTGACAGGTTGAGGGGCTCTCCCAGCCCTAGGTCAATCCTTATCTAGGGGACTGGTGGTCAAAAGTGTTCCAGCAGGACTATCTTGATTTTTATTCAGATTTATTTTTTTTTTAGGACTACCTTATCCAATGGGGTCATTTGTTTTTAAAGAGAATATAGAAGAATTTGAGGGAAATTTGACTACTGCTTCCTGCCAGTTGGATGACTCAAGCTTTGAATTGATTGTAGGTGGGATGGGAGACAGGCGTTGGTCAAGGGACACTTTGATGCAAGATAGATTCTAAACTGGGAAGTTGTGCTTGTGTTTGTGTGTGTGTATGTGTGTGTGTATGTGTGTGTGGGAAGGAGATTGAGTGAGTGAGTGAGGGAGGGAGACGGAGAAAGAGAAAGAGAAAGAGAGAGTAGTTAAACAGAGACATCTACCATATAGCAGCAGCTGGGACCAACAGATGTTTAAATCATCATAGTCATCATCATCATCATCATCAGCAGCAGCATCATCATTACTATCAGCATCAATGTTGTCATCGTGTTAGAAGAAGAAAAGGATGATGATGATAATGATGGTGGTGGTGATGATGATGATGATGATGATGATGATGATGATGGTGATGATGATGATGATGATGATGGTGATGATGATGATGATGATGTTGATGATGATGGTGATGATGGTGATGATGATGATGATGATGGTGGTGATGATGATGATGGTGATGATGATGGTGGTGATGATGATGATGGTGATGGTGATGATGATGATGATGATGATGACGATGATGATGATGATGATGATGATGATGATGGTGATGACGATGATGATGACGATGACGATGACGATGATGATGATGAGGATGAGGAGGAGGAATGTGTAAGATGATGTCAGTTAATAAAACTACCTAACTGAAACCGTATGCTGCATTAAAGCATTCGTTGGTTTGACTGCAACGCACACAGATGTGTTGAATTAAAATTATGCAGTACATATGTCTTGTATTAAAATAGGGTTTTAATTCAGGAAGGTTACTGCAGTCTAAAGAAAAATGAAGTCAGAAGAGGAAGGAAGGAAGAATTTGGCATTTAGATGAGAAGAAAATTAATTAGAAAATAATACATAAAAATAATACATTTTTTCCTCATTACATTGCTTGAATTAGGAAAGGATATAGATTCTAAAGTCAGTGATATGCAGATGCCAAAATCAGTAAAGGGATTTAGATAAAAAGAGAATAGCATTGCAAACTATATTTAAATATAGATTAACTTTGCCTTCTATTCTTCCACATACCATATTCATTTGTGTGTAAGACCCATTTGTACATAAAGCATACCTATAAATATGATGCTGAAATCTCAGAAAAAATCTCACGTGTATAATATGCACTGATTTTTCTTTGGTTTAATGCTGTATGGAAAAAGAGGGCTTAGTCAGATTTATTATAATTGCTGTATAAAATACAAAGTTCATGCATTCTAAATGAAACTAAGCAAATTTGGAAGTGACCTTTGAACTTAATGAATGCATCATAACAGAATGCCTGCTGTAAGTTCAATGTGGGAAAAATCACATGACCATGTTTTTTTTTCTTGAAAAGGAAAATAATTTCATTTTATAAACAAATTAATATGGTAAATTTGCCTATCTTAAAGAATTCATTATCTAAATTATAACCAGCCATTATAATTTTATGTAAAAAAATTTTCAGCTATGTTCCAAAAACCAACATAAGGGCCAGTTTCCCGGTTTCCTTGGCGTACAGGTTCCCCACCTGGACGGGACGCCAGTCCATCACAGGTGAGCTGCAAGATGCAGGAGGAAAGAGTGAGAGAAAGTTATGGCGAAAGAGTTAGCAGAAGTTCGCCATTACCTTCTGCCAGAGCTGTGTGGAGCTTAGGTGTTTCGCTCATAAACACACACATCGCCCAGTCTGAGATTCAAACCCGCGATCCCTCGACCGTGAGTCCACTACTCTAACCATTAGGCCATGTGCCTCCACAACTTAATGTACCAATTAATGGAAAGAAAGAAACAAAGAACAGCATATCAAGGGTCAGAGAGTGAATTATGTTAGTGACTTCATGATTATATACCACTAGCAGTATTTAGTCTCTGTAAGATGGTGAGTTGGTAGAAATGTTAGCACACCGAATGAAATGCTTAGCGGTATTTCATCTGCTGCTACATTCTGAGTTCAAATTCCGCCGAGGTCAACTTTGCCTTTCATCCTTTTGGCGTTAATAAATTAAGTACCAGTTATGCACTGGGGTTGATGTAATCGACTTAATCTGCTTGTCTGTCCTTGTTTGTCCCCTCTATGTTTAGCCCCTTGTGGACAATAAAGAAATAAGTATTTTGTCTGTCTTTATGTTCTGAGTTCAAATTCCGCCCAGGTCGACTTTGCCTTTCATCCTTTCGGGGTTGATAAATAAAGTATCAGTTGCGTACTGGGGCCAATCTTATCAACTAGTCCCTTCCACCCAAAATTTCGGCCCTTGTGTCTAGAGTAGAAAAAAAAAAATTTAGTTTCTGTGTTGCTGGGATTGAGGAATTTGTTGTTCATCTACAGATGGTTCTATTAGAAATATTCCTGCAGTGAAAAGGTATTTCTTTGAACCAAAAAGGAGCTTCTACATGAATTGCTAAACGCATGAACATGTAGACATTAAAATGATAAAGGATAAAAATGGTTCCAGGTACAGTCCCTCTGTGTGGCACCTTGGGCAAGTGTCTTTTGCTACAGCCTCAGGCTGACCAAAACCTTGTGTGTGGATTTGGTTGACAGAAACTGAAAAAAACCTGTTATAACTGGTGTTGGTGTGTTTATGACCCCATAACTTAGCAGTCTTGCAAAGCAGACTGATAGAATAAGAACCAGGTACCAGTTAAAAATTTAGAAAAAATAATAAGTGCTGGGGTCGGTTTGTTCAGCTAAAGTTCTTCAAAGAGGTGCCCCAGCATGGTCGTAGTATAATGACAGAAACAAATAAAAAGAAAGAAAAGTTAAAAAAAAAACAATAATTTAATATTATTACTCTTTTACTTGTTTCAGTCATTTGACTGCGGCCATGCTGGAGCACCGCCTTTAATCGAGCAACTCAACACCAGGACTTATTCTTTTGTAAGCCCAGTACTTATTCTATCGGTCTCTTTTGCTGAACCGCTAAGTAATGGGGACATAAACACACCAGCATCGGTTGTCAAGCAATGCTAGGGGGACAGACACACAAACACACACACACGTGTATATATATATACATATATACGACGGGCTTCTTTCAGTCTCCATCTACCAAATCCACTCACAGGCTTTGGTCAGCCCGAGGCTATAGTAGAAGACACTTGCCCAAGGTGCCACGCAGTGGGACTGAACCCGGAACCATGTGGTTGGTAAACAAGCTACTTACCACACAGCCACTCCTGCGCCTATATTAGTTTTTGATATTTCATTTTATATAAAACTAGCAGCTAAGCCCAGTTTCACCCGGTCTGTTTGGATGATGTGGGTATGATCGTTTTCGGTTAGGCATAATCTATAACAGCGTTTCTCAACCTTATCATTTCGGGTCCCCTGTTTTGATTGGAGCTTCCAGCTGTATGAAAATTTCCCGACTCCCCCACCCTTGTCAGAAAACAGCTTTAGGAGTTGTGAAGAACGAATTTGTACGTAGTCTGTTTCTGAGAGCTATTCTATTGGACCTCTGTCTAATCATTAAAACATTGATTTAATTATGAACGTAGAAAGATATTATACATTAATCCCTATTTTTGTAAGCAGTTGTATCCGTAAAAATTTTATTTGCAGAGAGCAGAAATTGAGAAAAGATATATGAAACGGACATGTGTGAGTGTGTGTGTATGTGTGCATGAGTGCATGCGTGCTTGCGCGTGTGTATGTGTTTACAATAGTTGATTTATGGAAAAGATTATGTTAAATTTTTAAAATGCAAATATGCGAATGAAAATTAAGTTCAGACCTCTACATGGTAGCTAGACCTGGTAGAAATAGCAGCCTAATCTCCCTCAAAACCACCCTACTATCTTAATCTGACAATTCTGCCTATTATGTAGTTTGAATGAGAAACTAAATAAAGATTAAGATTATTAACCCCATAAAGAGGTGAAAGAAGAGAGACAGCATAGCGAAAGTTTTGGCTGACTGTCATTCTGTACTCCCCTTGTTGCTAGTGAAATGGTATATGCCGGCAGTGTGAGCAACTGATTGCTTTAATGGCAGAACAAAAGGGGGAATTCCATTAGAAAAAGTTTCAATCTATTTTCTTGGGCTAGGGAAAAAATACAAACCACATTCCAATCTATGCACCTGTCTGCACATGTGTGCCATTTTTCACATGATCCACCCAGCCGTTTGGCTGTGAACCTCAGGACAAGAAAGAATACATTGATCGCCCATGTCCAATTATATTATAGATAACTTGATCAGGCATGGCTGTGTGGTAAGAAGCTTGCTTCCCAACTATATGGTCCTGGGGTCAGCCCCACTGCATGGCACCTTGGACAAGTGTCTTCTACTATAACTTCAGGCTGATCAAAACCGTGTGAGTGGCTTTAGTAGATGGAAACTGAAAGAAGCCTGTCATGCCCTTTTCCAAGTAAGTTTTATCTTAATAATTATGATGCAAACTCTTCTTCTTTACTATCTCTTCTCTGTCTATCCCTCTCCCTCTCTTGTTCTTCATCCTTTCTGGTTTTCTGTCCCATCCTTCCCTATTCTTCTCCTCTCCTCTTCACCGTTCTCTCTCTCTCACTCCTCCTCCTTGACTCTCTGGTCGCTGACACATGACAAAAGAGAATCTATCTTTCTGCCCATTACCTTCCTAAAGACAACACATGCTTATACTGTCTCCTCTCATCAGCTCGTCTTCCTAGCATTCATAATGATTTTTCTATCGTCTTGGCTCAACATCCCTCACCGTTTGTTTTTGCTGTTTTGTTCTCACTGTCCTGTTCTTGTTACACTTTCACCTTCCACAAAAAATCCCAAATTTTACTTAATTTGCTTTGCAGGAAGGACTGTTTCAATGAAGTCGTGTCTTGTCCTTGCCTTTGAAAACGTGGAGTAGATGAAACAGGGACAACTGAAGAAGGAGAATATTCTTTAAGTTGCATGTCTCATTTCTCTGTTGTTTTGTTGTTTGAAAAACAAAAAACAAAGTTCATTTCTATGTTTTTGTTTTTATGTTTTCATTTCTCATTGTGTTCAACGTTTTCTTTTGATGTCCTGTACCCATATATGCATGTATATATACATATATATGTAGGCATGTACATATGCATGTATTTATATATTATATAGGTGCAGGAGTGGCTGTCTGGTAAGTAGCTTGCTAACCAAACACATGGTTCTGGGTTCAGTCCCACTGCGTGGCATCTTGGGCAAGTGTCTTCTGCTATAGCCCCAGGCCGACCAATGCCTTGTGAGTGGATTTGGTAGACAGAAACTGAAAGAAGCCTGTCGTATATATGTATATATATATATATGTGTATGTGTGTGTGTCTGTGTTTGTCCCCCTAGCATTGCTTGACAACCGATGCTGGTGTGTTTACGTCCCCGTCACTTAGCGGTTTGGCAAAAGAGACCGATAGAATAAGTACTGGGCTTACAAAGAATAAGTCCCGGGGTCGATTTGCTCGACTAAAGGCGGTGCTCCAGCATGGCCGCAGTCAAATGACTGAAACAAGTAAAAGAGTAAAAAAGAGTATATATATATATATATGTATATATATGCATATATCTATTGTGTGTCTTTGTGTTTGTGTTAGTCCCCCTACCATTGCTTGACAACCGATGTTGGTGTGTTTACATCCCCGTAGCTTAGTGGTTCGGCAGAAGAGATTGATAGAATTGAGCTCCAATGTCTGCATTGGTATGATTTCTATGGCTGAATGACTTCTTAACACCGACTACTTTACAATGTGTACTGGGTGCTTTTTTCATGACCCCAGCACTAATGAGGTTGCCAAGTAACTTGCAAGACCAGAAAAAATTGCCTCTTTGACTAGCTGGGGGAGGAGAGTATTTGAGAGAGGGAGGTTGCTTTGTGCCAGATGTTGAGCAGCTAAAGTATAATTAGAGGGAAATGCATAGGTGTCTTACTGTAGAAAAGATATCAGGCTACCTTGCATTGTGAAGGCGGGTGAAAGTAACAGGGGAGAAAGGAAAGATGGTAGTTGTTGGGTATCAGAGCAAACTCTCAAAGTACACAAAGGTAAGTGTAGGGGAAGATACAGACAATCAATCAGGGTCAGAACAGGTAGTTTCATATGAGTATGAGGAGAGAATAACAGATGGCTGAAAATGGGGCTGGAGGTGACTGTAGTGCTTCGCTGTAAAAAATTTTGCTTCAGATAACTACCTGTCCAAATTCATGCTAATATTTTTTTGAGGAGGAGACCCCCTTCGGTCATGAATGACCATGGGATTGTACCTAGAAAGTTACCCTCCGAGGCACAAGTCCAGGCAAGTTTTTTTGTGCCGGTGGCACATAAAAAGCACCATTTGAGCGTGATCCTTACCAGCGTCACCTTACTGGCACATTAAAAAAACACCATTTGGGCGTGGCCGTTGCCAGTACCGTCTGACTGGCCCTCATGCCAGTAGCACGTAAAAGCACCCACTACACTCTCGGAGTGGTTGGCGTTAGGAAGGGCATCCAGCTGTAGAAACTCTGCCAGATCAAGACTGGAGCCTGGTGCAGCCATCTGGTTCGCCAGTCCTCAGTCAAATCGTCCAACCCATGCCAGCATGGAAAGCAGAGGTTAACTGGTGATGATGATGATGATGATGATAATGTAAACTTCTTCTCAGTTGATTAAATGGAATACACCACCATCACCACCACTCACACAAACATACATAAACATACACACATACATGCACACAACAAACATCAATATTAAAGAAAAAACAATTACACAAAAACACATTATAAAACAAAAGATGTTTATTATCATTATTAATATGATTATTATTAATGGTTCTGAGAATGAGAGATTTGAAACCAAACGCTTGAAGCATTACGACTCAAGTGTTGCCTGTTTATCGTCGGAATCTGCGATTTCTTCAGTGAGTTTTGCTTGGTAAGCAGAAGACGTGTCGGTTTTCATAATCTCTCTAATGGCCATTGTAGCATAGCAGGAAGGTGGCAGTGTGATGCACAGCCTAATGGCTTTCAGGTTTCCTCCTGTTTCAAGTGGTTTGAAGAACATAGAAGGAAAAGATAAGATAACAATGAGTTAGTGGTTTGTTTTTTGGTGGGGGGTTTTCTTAACAGATAACCCAGATGGAGGATGTGGTGGGGAACAAGGAATGCAAACAAACAAACAAACAAACAAAAAAAATCTAATCATTTTGTCTTTGATGCCTCAGATGCAAACCTTGGTTATCTGAATATCAGATTATCTAAATTTCAATTTATCTAAACAAGATCTCAATACCCTGTGAATATTTACTTAGCCTCATCACTATTACCACCACCTCTACTACTAACACCACCACCACCACCACAATCGCTGCTGCTGCTACTACTACTACTACTACTACTACTACTACTACTACATATCGAGGATAGCACCGATTCACCTAATTGTCAAGAATGGTTGCCAATTCACCCAGTTGTCAAGAATAGGTAAAAATTCACTCAATTGCCAGAAACAGGTACATTTTTGGGGGAAATGTTCATTTCAACTTACTCAGGAGGGCCAGGTTCTGATTTGAGTGACATTTGGTCACTTGCTAGCTATTTTTTAAGCTGGTCAAGCAACCACCCTTTTTCCTTAGGTTAATCACATGTAGTAGTGTTGGTGATAGTAGTAGTTAAAAGTTTGAACTCCTAAACATGTGATTTCATAACCACATCATTGCATAATGCATTTCTTAACCACCTCTAACTCTCTCTGGCTGGATAACCATGTTCCTCCTCTGCAGCAAGGAATCTGTCTCTGTCTTTCTGTCACACGATCACCTCCTCCAATGCCCCCTCCCCTCCCAAAGGTTCCTTGTCTTGCAAGTTAGTTGGTGACTTGGCCACTTACAAAGCATCCAGTCCACAGTCTGAAGTGGTTGGCATTTGGAAGGGCATCCAGCTGTAAAAAAAAATATGCCAGAACTGACCTTGATGTGTTGATGCCACGTAAAAAGCACTCAGCCCACTCTGCGGGGTGGTTGGTGTTAGGAAGGGCATCCAGGCATAAAAAAAACATGTCAAAACAGACTCAGAAGTATGGCGCAATCTTCTGCCTGGCCAGCGTCTGTCAAACCGTCCAACCCATGCCAGCATGGAAATAGGACGTTGAACGAGGATGATGATGATGATGATGGCAGATGTGTCTGCAGCCAACTTGTGTGTGACATAAATCACAGAAACCAAAGATTAACCTCATCAATATCATCATCATCACCATTTATGGTGCACTTTTCCATGCTGGCATGGGTTAGATGGGCAGGATTTACTGAGCCAGATTCTGTATGATGAATGCCCTTCCAGTCACCTGTTTCTAAATAAGGTAATATTTCTCCATAAGCAGACATGCCTCAGAAGACTGGAAACAAAGGCACCTGCTTGTATGATGGTAACACCTGCTTAGTACTACCACATGTTGTCAAGGCAAAAAGGAGACAGTAACACACACACACACACATGCATATATGGATGGGTAGGTAGATGATGAACTTCTTTCAGTTTCCATCAACCTAATCCACTCACAAAACTTTGGTTGGCTAAGGATTATAGTACAAGATCCTAGGTGCCGTGCAGAAGTACTGAACCAAAACCATATGGTTGGGTAACACAGCCATACCTACACTTAATCCTTTAGCATTCAAATTTCTTCGTTAAATCTAATCCTTATTTATTAACATTGTTTGGATCTTTTCGGTTTGAACGGCAGTTTTTTCTAGCGGTGTCATAAGAAATTGTCACCCATAATTATGACCCTAGTATTGATCTATTGCATTTCAATCTGTTTTAGGGTTAGGGTTAGGGGTGGGGGGAAGGGTATCTT
This sequence comes from Octopus sinensis, assembly GCF_006345805.1. Lineage (NCBI taxonomy): Eukaryota > Metazoa > Mollusca > Cephalopoda > Octopoda > Octopodidae > Octopus > Octopus sinensis. The sequence goes on along the minus strand of NC_043012.1, from coordinate 55,600,423 downwards.
TTTTTCTTTTCAAATGTAAATAAACCCAATCTGTTTCTTAAACGAGGGACATATTCATACGGCACAGAATGTTTTTTTTTTACCTCAATAGACGTCAGTGATTGGTTGAAATTGCAGAAATTGAAGAAAATAAAACAACAAAAATCTTACAAACTATAGAATTTTCTCAATAAAACCAAGAGAAAAAGATGTTTTATAAATACATTCTACCAGTATACGAAGTTTAAAATATTTTAGTCACCTAAAATTTATGTTAAAAACTGTCGTTTAAACCGAAAAGATCCCATTGTTTGGAATTAATCATGCATTATTTTGTAACTTCAAGATTTTGATGGTTTAGTTTTCGAATGACATTGTAGGATAGGTGTGGGAGGCTAAATCCAGTCATTCTGAACATAAAATAGAATATTTGGGCCTGACATGGCCAGATTAACCCTAAAGCATTCAGATTTCTTTGTTAAGTCTAATGCTTATTCACATTGTTTTGAATTAATCATGCATTATTTTGTAGCTTCAAGGTTTCAGTGGTGTGTTTGTATAGTTTTTGAATGACATTGTAGGATATGTGTGAGAGGTTGGATCTGGTCAGTTTTAACATCAAACAGGTAAACTATTTGGGCTGGATATGGCTGGATTAAATGCTAAAGGGTTAAGCAATAATAAAATAACTTAAGACATTTAAAAGTGCTACCTTCAATTGACTCAGGTTCCTTGGGGCCGTTTAACAATTCATAATCACTGTAAGAGAGGGGGATCTTCACATCATTGTACCGATAGATTTTCCAAGAAACACCTGTAGACTTGATCACCATTTTCCGGTAGGTACCAGGTAAAGAATAATCTCTGGAAAAGAAAGGATAGTTTTTTGGGTTTTTTCTTTAATCAATTAATCTGTAAGCTTAATCTTCAATTTTTTAATCTTTTATTCATCTCAGTCATTGGATTGTCGCCATGCTGGGGGACCACCTTGATGGGTTTGTCTTTTATCTTTTACTTGTTTCAGTCATTAGACTGTGGCTATGCTGGAGCACTGCCTTGGAAAAGTTTTTAGTTAAAAGAATCAACCCCAGTACTTATTGTTTTTTAAGCCTGGTATTTATTTTATTGGTCTCTTTTGCCAAACCACTAAGTTATGAGGTGTAAACACACACACACCGGTTGTCAAGCACTGATGAAGGACAAACACAGACACAAAGACATGTATATGACAGGCTTCTTTCAGTTTCCATCTACCAAATCCACTCAAAAGGCTTTGGTCGGCCCAAGGCTATAGTAGAAGGCACTTGCCCAAGGTGCCACATGGTGGGACTGAACCTGGAACTATGTGGTTGATAGGCAAGCTACTTACCACACAGCCACTCCTGTGCTATTTAAATTTAATTTAAACTGTAATATGTGGGACCGATGAAGGTGCATGGCTCAGTGGTTACAGTGTCAGGCTTAGAATCATGAGGTTGTGAGTTTGATTCCCGGACTGTTGTGTTCTTGAGCAAGACACTTCATTTCACATTGCTCCAGTTATAGAAATGAGTTGCAATGTCACTGGTGCCAAACTGTATCAGCCATGGCCTTTCCCTCTGATAACATCGATGGCATGGAGCGAGGAGACTGGTATGCATGGGCAACTGCTGATCTTCCATATATATAACCTTGCCCAGACCTGTGCCCTGGAGGGGAACTTACTAGGTGCAATTCCATGGTCATTCATGACTGAAAGGGGTTTTTACCCAATGTTTTGGACCCCATTCTGAAGAACAGATTTTTAAACTTTCAAGCAACAATTTTCCCATAGAAAAATAGAAAATATCAGCTTTTCAACAATACATAAACCATTTTTTTTTAATGATGTCAACATGTCTAGAGTCTCCATATGGTCAATCAATCAATAAAAAACAATAGCTGAATTTCCCTCAAATCACACCTGACTGTCTTGAAAAAAAAGCGAAGATACATTAGCTAATATAGTCCCAGATATATCATGAAGGAAAAACGAGTGACAGGATGGTCATGGTTGGAACATATTCGATCATAAAGTGTACTCATAGAGGATCCAATGATGGATTTTTTATGTGGTTACTCAGGCTTCTAGAAATAGCAATTAAATTTCCTACAAACCAAACCCTATTGTCTTAAAAAAAAAAGGTATGAATAACCCTTACTTTATATGCTATGTTTGAATAAAAGACAGGATGGTCACAGCCTGAATGTTTTAGGCCAGTGGCTCTCAACCATATGACCCCTTAGGGTCAATATGAGATCTTTCACAAGCGAAATAGTAAATTAGGTCTGCAATAGTATTCTTGGGGACCATGAAATAATTTTTGATTTCGATATATTTATTGCAAAAAACAGTTAGGTTTCTTTCTCTGATGTTTTACATAATTCACCCTATGCAAGCGAAGGCATCATCATCATCATCATCGTTTAACGTCCGCTTTCCATGCTACCATGGGTTGGACGATTTGACTGAGGACTGGCAAACCAGAAGGCTGCACCAGGCTCCAATCTGATCTGGCAGAGTTTCTACAGCTGGATGCCCTTCCTAATGCCAACCACTCCGAGAATGTAGTGGGTGCTTTTATGTAACACCAGCACGAGGGCCAGTCAGACAGTACTGGCAATGGCCATACTCAAATGGTGTTTTTTATGTGCCACCTGCACAGGGGCCAGTCAAGTGGCACTGGCAACGACCTTGCTCAAATGTTTTTCACGTGCCACCAGCACAAGTGCCAGTAAGGCGACACTGGTAACAATCACGCTCGAATGGTGCTTTTTACGTGCCACCGGCATGGAAGCCAGTTTGCTGCTCTGGCAACAATCACGCTCGGTTGGTGCTCTTAGTGCTCCACTAGCACAGATGCCAGTCATCGAATTTGATTTCGACAAAATAAGAATTTTGAAAGAAGTATCTATAAACGCAACAAATTTTTTTAAACAACGAATGGTTAGTGGGATCCACCAGAATGAAATAGTAATCAGAGGGGTCCATAGACAAAAAATGGTAAAGAATCTGTGTTTTAGACAATATCTGCTGGATCAGGAATGGTTTAGGAGAGCTGGGTAACAGCACCTACACACTCTTCAAGATGCTGACAAAACATGGTTGTTCAGGTCTATATTTAAGAGATGAGGAATTATGTACATTATTTACATTTGACAGATATTTGTCCTCATCTTGTTGTTAACACAACGTTTTGGCTGATATACCCTCCAGCCTTCATCAGGTGTCTTGGGGAAATTTCGAACCTGGGTTCTCATTCCTAAGGTATTTTTCGATATTATTATTATTATTGCATATGGCGTAGTGGTTAAGAGCACGGGCTACTAACCCCATGATTCCGAGTTCAATTCCAAGCAGTGCCGGCGCCGCCGCCGACAACAACAACATTGAAAAATACCTTAGGAATGAGAACCCAGGTTCAAAATTTCCCCAAGACACCTGATGAAGGCTGGAAGGTATATCAGCCAAAGCGTGTTAACAATAAACAAGATGAGGACAAATATCTGTCAAATGTAAATAATGTAAATAAAAACATGGTTGATCTCTTGTTTGATCAGCTTCTGTCATTAGAGTCAATTCATCATACTTTGAGTGAAACGAGTGAATGAGGATACCGCTATGCAGTCACACTTCTTGCCAGATATAGCAGCCAAAACACCTTCAAATTACATCCTGCTGTCTTAAACAAGGGAGAGGATACTTTAGAACAGTGTTTCTTGACCATTTCTCAACCATTTTTGGTCCCCAGTATTTCTTTTTTAAGTCTGGTACTTAGAATAGGTACCCAGCTTAAAATAAAAAAACACTGGGGGCGGTCATTTCATTTAACTGAAATGTCTTCAAGCTGGTGCTCCAGTATGACTGCAGTCTAATAACTGAAACAAAAACGAAAACAAAACAAAACAAAAACAAAAAGACAAAACGGTAAATAAAAAGAAAAATACCAATAATTCGAAAGCACCAACTTACTTGTTTGAATGCCGTAGGTTATCAACATCTAGGCCATCTTTGCTTAAGATTTCTTTGTACCAATTTTTAGCTAAAAAATAAGAAAAAAGATGTAAACTATATCTCTTGTACTCTTACTTGTTTCAGTCATTTGACAGCGGCCATGCTGGAGCACTGCCTTTAGTCGAGCAAATAGACACCAGGACTTATTCTTTGAAAGCCTAGTACTTATTCTATTGGACATTTTTGCCGAACTGCTAAGTTACGGGGACGTAAACACATCGGTTGCCAAGCGATGTTGGGGGTGATTCAGAGGTAATATACAATTTGATAATCAAAACAAACAGCTCCATATATTTAATACTGACCTTCATTATCAGGGTACAAGATACTAAAACCAGGTAGAGGCATCACAATATCATGTATTGTATATTTTGAGATGTTGTCAGCAGTGATGGTGTGTGGCACCTCCTTGCAAGCATCTGTGTTCACAGCTGTAATAAATATTAATTAGAATGTATAATTCTTTCGGTTATAGGTACAAGCTCTGAAATTTTGTGGGAGAGGGCTAGTTGATTACATCAACCCCCAGTATATCACTGGTACTTATTTTATCAGACCCTTGAAAGGGTGAGAGGAAAAGTTGACCTCAGTGGCATTTGAACCTAGAACATAAGGAGCTGAAAAAAATCTTGCTAAGCATTTCAACCAGCACAGAAATGAATCTGCCAACTCACAGTCTTAATTAGAGTCTTTTATCTTTTACCTGTTTCAGTCATTAGACTGTGGCCATGCTGGGGCACCGCCTTGAATTTTTAGTTGAATGAATCGACCCCAGTACTTATTTTTTAAGCTTATTACTTAATCTATTGGTCTCTTTTGCTGAATTGCTAAGTTACAGGGATGTAAACACACCAACACCAGTTGTCAAAAGATGATAGGAGTGGGGACAAACAGAGAGAGACACACACACACACAGATATATATACATATATATATATGACAGGCTTCTTTCAGTTTCTGTCAACTAAAACCACTCACAAGGCTTTGGTTGACCCAAGACTATAGTAGAAGGTGTTGAGCTGGCAGAAACGTTAGCACGCCAGGCGAAATGCTCAGTGGTATTTCGTCTGCTGCTATGTTCTGAGTTCAAATTCCGCTAAGGTCGACTTTGCCTTCCATCCTTTTGGAGGTCGATTAAATAAGTACCAGTTGCACACTGGGGTCGATATAATCGACTTAATCCCTTTGTCTGTCCTTGTTTGTCCCCTCTATGTTTAGCCCCTTGTGGGCAATAAAGAAATAAGACTATAGTAGAAGACACTTGCCAAGGTGCAATGCAGTGGGACTGAACCTGGAACCATGTGGTTGGGAAGCAAGCTTCTTACCACACAGCCACTGCTGTGCCTAGAATGTATGATTAATACATTGCTATAAACAGTGCAATCAGTGCAACACATCCACACAATGGTTTCCTATGGTTGTTTTTTAACTCCTAGTATGAGTAACTGGTATTCCGTTAGTTACAACGAGGGTTCCAGTTGACCTGATCAACGGAACAACCTACATGTGAAATTAACTTGCTAGTAGCTGAGCACTGTACAGACAGACATACCCTTAATGTAGTTCTCAGGAAGATTCAGAGAGGCATAGAATGTAACAAAGCTGGTCCTTTTGAATTACAGGGACAAATCATTTTTGCCAGCTGAGTTCACTGGAGCAATGTGAAATAAAGTACTTTGCTCAAGGACAACACAGCGTGCTGCCAGGAATCGAACTCACAATGTTACGATCGTGAACCGAATACCCTAACCACTAAGCCACGTTCCTTCAAAGCTCCAACCAAAGCTGTGTAAAAAGAAATCTAAAAATTAAGCAAGGGAGGTAACCCCAACACTATCAGATAATCCAGATCTTTTCGGTTTGAACGGCAGTTTTTTCTAGCTGTGTCATATGAAATTGTTACCCATAATTATGACCCTAGTATCGATCTATTACATTTCAATCTGTTTTAGGGTTAGGGGTGGGGGGAAGGGTATCTTTTTTCTTCAGAAATGTAAATAAACCCAATCTGTTTCTTAAACGAGGGACATATTCATACGGCACAGAATGTTTTCACCTCAATAGACGTCATTGATTGGTTGAAATTGCAGAAAAAAAACAACAAATATCTTACAAACTATAGAATTTTCTCAATAAAGCCAAGAGAAAAAGATGGTTTATAAATACATTCTACCAGTATACGAAGTTTAAAAGTGTTTAGTTATGTGGAAATTATTTTTTAAAAACTGCCGTTGAAACCAAAAAGATCTGATAATCCAAATCGTGGAAAATATAGATAATACAGTTAGATAAGTGGATCACTCTGATTAAAAACAATGTACAGTAGAGTATTGTATTATACAACACCTACTACTGCTGCTGCTGCTACTACTACAATATTGGGCCAATGACTGAGCCTCTTTGTGGTTGACGAAGCTGCTAGAAATAGAAGCCAAATCTTCAAGTTAATCCTGCCATTTTAATTATAATAATAATAATAATAATAATAATAATAATTGTGTACAGTGCTCAGGTGCACTACAACTCATCTAAAGTGTATATATAATCAGGTGTAGTTTCAGCGGATTTCGGAAAGCATGAGGGCCTTAAAGGATGCAGTGTCATGGCAGTCAACAACTGACGCAGGCAGTTTATTCCATGCTTCAGCAACTCTGAGCGTGAAAAAATGTTTCCGAAAGTCATGGGAGCTGTGTTGTTTTCTGACTTTGTAGGCATGTCCACGTGTGTTGGACACATGGAGATCAAAAAGGTGTTCAGTGTTGTTGTTGTTATAGTAGGACATATTCAGTAAAGTAGCCCCTGATGTACAAATAAGGTCAATTTTAACGTTGTCGATGATAACGAATTAAAATATCAAGACAAATAATAAGAACAGCACCAAATAAACTTACCAGTCACATCTGTCTTGTCGTAAACTAAATCTCCAATGACGGCACCAGACCGAACTGTTTGATTCTTTGAGAGACCATTGTATTCCAGACGTAACTTTGGTAACTGTGGACATACATCAGCCGAGTGTTCCGAGGAATCTAAGAGTCAGAGAAATGATATCATTAAAAGAGTTTAGTTGATTTCTGAGATAGGCACAAGGATTCAAATTGTTTTGTTGGGGAGGGAGGTATAGGTGCAGGCTTAGCTATGTGGTTAAGAAGTTTGCTTTCAACTGCAGGGTTTCAGGTTCAGTCCCACTGAGTGGCACCTTGAGCAAGTGTCCTCGTTTACAGCCTTCTCCAATCAAAGCATTGTAAGTGGATTTGTTAGACAAAAACTGACAGAAGCCCATGAAATACGAACACACACACACACACACCACACACACACACAAACATATATTCATAAAGGCGCAGGAATGGTTGTGTGGTAAGTAGCTTGCTTACCAACCACATGGTTCTGGGTTCAGTCCCACTGTGTGGCACCTTGGGCAAGTGTCTTCTACTATAGCCTTGGGCCAATCAAAGCCTTTGTGAGTGGATTTGGTAGACGGAAACTGAAAGAAGCCCATTGTATATATGTATGTATGTATGTGTGTGTGTGTGTGTGTGTGTGTATACGTTTCAGTGTCTGTGTTTGTACGCCCAACATCACTTGACAATCGATGCAGGTGTGTTTCCGTCCCCCGTAACTTAGCAGTTCAGCAAAAGATGGTGGTGATGATGATGATGATGATGATATATGAAATCTTCTGCAAAAACATCTTTCTCACTGCCTGGAACCATTTCACTTGATATCAATTCTACATCCATACACAATACTCTCCACCCAGTTTTTACATTGATCACTCTACCAAGCTACCGAATTATATCTCCCTCTCCTCCCACCTCTACTCTCCTGCAACACCATACCCAATTACATATCATCTCTCTCTCTTTTTCTCTCACCCTTCTCCTGTCTACTGTATTATCATTATCATTCTGCTGTTCTTCTCCCCCATGCATCATTGGTCACTTTCTACTCTTTATCTACAAGTCACTACATCCATACCCCTTAATACTTGTTCTGTAACTGGTGTTGGTTTGTTTATATCCCTGTACCTTAGCAGTTCAGCAAAAGGCACCTATAGACTTTAAAAATAAGTTCGGGCAGAGCGGGTGATTTGTTCAACTAGACCCTTTAAAACTATGCTCCAGCATGGCAACAATCTGAAACAAGTAGAAGAAAATGAAACAAAAATATAATCAAGTTTACTTACAAATAATAAAGCATTTGCATAGTTGTTCCCTCCTTGACTTGATAATCCTTCCAGTAGAAGTCTCTCTAGTCTGTGGCATCTTGGTGCTTTCGAAAGCGCTTCTTTTGCATTCCGTGTTTCCCACCAAATCTTCCTTGCTTCTGTTATGTCATCATTTTCTGTAAATATTTGAATGAAATAAGAAACTATACGATTGTCAAATACACAAAAATCTTTTCAGAGAAATTCATATGCAATGTTGTTTTAGGCTTGAAAGTCAAGAGATGTTACAATGTGTTAGTCTAGATGTTTGATGTTCAAAGCTGAGCTTTAAACAATGAATATGTTGTAATGAATGTACTGTAATGAATGTGCCTTAAAGCTGAGCTTCAAACACAAAAATGAGAGTGAAACCTAAGGGAGATAAGCCCCCATGACTTGGATATTTTTCAAATGCTGCATTAAAAAAATGGGATCTTTTCGGTTTGAACGGCAGTTTTTTCTAGCAGTGTCATATGAAATTGTCACCCATAATTATGACCCTAGAATCGATCTATTATATTTCAATCTGTTTTAGGGTTAGGGTTGGGGTTAGGGGTGGGAGGAAGGGTATCTTTTTTTCTTCACAAATGTAAATAAATCCAATTTGTTTCTTAAATGAAGGACATATTCATATGGCACAGAATGTTTTTTTACCTCAATAGACATTGGTGATTGGTTGAAATTGCAGAAATTGAAGAAAAAACAACAACAAATATCTTAAAAACTATAGAATTTTTTCAATAAAGCCAAGAGAATAAGGTGTTTTATAAACACATTCTACCAGTATACAAAGTTTAAAATTTTTTAGTTACCTAGAAATTATATTAAAAACTGCTGTTCAAACTGAAAAGATCCAAAAAATGTTACATTGAACATCATCATCACCATCATCACTTAACGTTCACTTTTCTATGCTTGTATGGGTCAGATGGAATTTGTTGAGGCAGATTTCAACCACAAGATGCCCTTCCTATCACCAAACCCCACTTATTTCCAAGTAAGTTAATGTTTTTCTAACAGATGTTCTCCATGGAAAACTGGAAACAAACAACCCTGCTTGCATGATGGTGATGCTCATTTACAACCATCAAATGATGTCAAGTGAAGAGTACAATGCATGCATACCTAATTACATATACACATGCATGCGTACAATGAGCTTCTTTCAGTTTCCGTCAAACAAATTCACTTACAAGGCTTTCGTTGATTTGAGGTTACAGCAGAAGACACTTGCCCAAGGTTCTACATTGTGGGATTACTCTTTTACTTGCTTCAGTCATTTGACTGTGGCCATGCTGGAGCACCGCCTTTAGTCGAGCAAATTGACCCCAGGACTTATTCTATCGGTCTCTTATGCCGAACCACTAAGTTACGGGGACATAAACACACCAGCATTGGTTGTCAAGCGATGTTGGGGGTACAAACACAGACACACAAACATATACACACACATATATATACATATATCTATATATATATACATACATACATATTATGGGCTTCTTTCAGTTTCCGTCAACCAAATTCGCTCACAAGGCTTTGGTCAGCTCAAGGCTATAGTAGAAGGCACTTGCTCAAGGTGCCACGCAGTGGGACTGAACCCGGAACCATGTGGTTGGTAAGCAAGCTACTTACCACACAGCCACGCCTGTGCCTATTAATTAGTTAAAAAAAAAAGAAGAAAAAGCTCCAGCATGGCCACAGCCTGATGACTGAAACAAGTAAAAGATGATGAAAGGAAGGAACTTTTATAGTACTAGAACCCTTAGGAAATGTATATTGGTGTTAGAATGAGTGATGTTGAGATATTGAAGCTACTTATATAGTTTTGTGGAGGCACCTGGCTTAGTGGTTAGGGTATTTGGCTTATGACTGTAAGATCGTGAGTTCAATTTCTGGCAGCATGTAGTGTCCTTGAGCAAGACAAGAATTGTAGCAAGGGTATATGGTGCCCAGGACAGGCATCAAAATTGCATTCCCTTCCCCAACCAAGAAGTGGAAACTTTCATAGAAATGGCTTCATTAGAAAATGATCTTGGCCAAAATTGTGTCCCCTCAAAGTGGCACCCAGCACATGTGCCCTGCTTTCCACACCCTAGCTACGCCTCTGAGCAAGACACTTTATTTCATGTTGCTCTAGTCCACTCAGCTGGCAAAAATGAGCAGTGCCTGTACTTCAAAGGGCCAGCCTTGTCACAATCTGTGTCACACTGAATCTCCCTGAAAACTGCATTAAGAGTATGAATGTCTGTGAAATACTCAGCCAGTTGCACGTTAATTTCACGAGCAGGTTGTTCTGGTTAATCAGATCACTTGGAACCCTCGTTGTCATAACTGATGGAGTTCTGGTTGTATAGTTTTGTGCAATTTGCCATCAAATATTGAAATTATCTGCAGCCCATTGTAAATGTGTGTATGTGTACCCTTGTCTTGATATCACACGAAAGGGATCTTTTCAGTTTGAACGGGAGTTTTTTAAAATAATTTCCACGTAACTAAACACTTTTAAACTTCATATACTGGTAGAATGTGTTTATAAAACATCTTTTTCTCTTGGCTTTATTGTGAAAATTCTATAGTTTGTAAGATATTTGTTGTTTTTTTGCTTCAATTTCTGCAATTTCAACCAATCAAATATGTCTATTGAGTTAAAAAACCATTCTGTGCCGTATATAAATATGTCCCTCGTTTAAGAAACAGATTGGGTTTATTTACATTTCTGAAGAAAAAAAGATACCCTTCCCCCCACCCCTAACCCTAACCCTAAAACAGATTGAAATGCAATAGATCGATACTAGGGTCATAATTATGGGTGACAATTTCATATGACACCGCTAGAAAAAACTGCCATTCAAACCGAAAAGATCCCACGAAAGCTTATTGTAAACAAGCATTATCATGATATAATCAATGTTGTTCATTTGTAGTCTTCCAAGAAAAACAGGTCTAGCTGTGGGAAAATATCATCTTACTTGGAAACAGGTGAGGGTTGGTGACAGGATGGGCACCCTGTTGCAAAACATCTGCTTTAACAAATTCCATCAAACCCATGCAAGCATGGAATAGTGGAGATTAAATGGTGGTAATAATCCTTTCTACTATAGACACAAGGCCCGAAATTGTGGGGGAGGTGTCTAGTTGATAACATCGACCCCAGTGTGTGACTGGTACTTAATTTATCGACCCTGAAAGGATGAAAGGCAAAGTCGACCTCAGCGGGATTTGAACTCAGAATGTGCGGATTGATGAAATGGTGCTAAGCATTTCGCATGGTGTGGTAACAATTCTGTCAGCTCACCATCTTGAAATGATGATAATAATAAGTAATAATAATAATAATAATGATTATGATGATATCAGTTGTAATAAAAATGCATTTTTCTTTAGATCTGTTGGGTCAGGATTGACCCAGGGCTAAATAGCAACAAAAACAATAAGAACCAATGAAACATACCTCCATCTCGTGGTTTTAGGATGAGTTCAACAGCTTCCTTCCAGTTGCTGTGTAACAAAGCTCTGAAAACAACCACGAAAAATACTTCACTGTATGAGATATTATTTTATTTATGTTTTTATTTTATTATTTATGCGCCCTTTTCAAGCCTAGCCAGGCTCTTGGGCCCGGTTTCCTGGGTTTCTATGGCGTATGTGTTCCCACCCAGCTGAACGGAATGCCAGTCCATCGCAGCGTTACTCAAGAAACAGGAAGAAAGAGAGAGAGAAAGTTGGGACGAAAGAGTACAACAGGGGTCACCACCCCCACCCCCCTGCTGGAGCCTTGTGGAGCTTTTAGGTGTTTTCACTCAATAAACACACACAACGCCCAGTCTGGGAATCGAAACCGCGATCCTCTGACCACGAGTACGGTGCCCTAACCACTGGGCCATTGCACCTCCATGTATGACATATATGCAAAACATTTAAAGCAACATAATTAATAGGTAGTAATAAACATTATAGTAGATTCTCACAGGAAAAAAATATATCGTTAATCCTTTAGCATTCAGATTATTCTCTCAAATGTAATGTGTATTTACTCTTTTACTTGTTTCAGTCATTTGACTGTGGTCATGCTGGAGCACTACCTTTAGTCAAGCAAATCGACCCCAGGACTTATTCTTTGGAAGCCTAGTACTTATTCTATTGGTCTCTAAGTTACAGGGACGTAAACATACCAGCATCGGTTGTCAAGCGATGATGAGGAGACAAACATGGACACACAAACATATACACACACAAATACATATATATATATACACACATATATATGACAGGCTTCTTTCAGTTTCCGTCTACCAAATCCACTCACAAGGCTTTGGTTGACCTGAGGCTACAGTAGAAGACAGTTGCCCAAGGTGCCACACAGTGGAACTGAACCCGGAACCATGTGGTTCATAAGCAAGCTACTTACCACACAGCCACTCCTACGCCTATATTTATTCACATTCTTTTGAGTTGATCATGTATTATCTCATAGCTTTGAGATTTTGATGATGTAATTGTTTATTTTAAGAATGACATTGGTTTCACATAGATGTGAAAGGCTGGATCTGACCAATTTGAACCTAAAGGGGTTAGAATATTTGGACTGGATATGGCCTGATTAAATGCTAAAAGGTTGAGTCACAGATACCAACTAACATAGAAGTATTTTCAGACATGTAAGCATCTAACTGAACCACAAATATTGATCTTTGACACTGATGCAAGGAAACAAATTTATACAAGTTCAGTCCTTATGGATGTGTGATGACTTGTGCCCCTCAATGACTCTGAAAGTTATGCCCATGAAGTGCCAGCTCCTTGTAGGGCTTTTTATGATGGACAGATAAAAGATAGAGGCCAAACTAATATGAGCCACTTTGGTAGGGTCTGAAGTCAGAATGTACAGAGTTGGAACAAATAGAGCAGGGACATTTTTTCTGACTCAGCCTGCTCACCATCTCAACAGTAGTAATAATGATAATGGTTTCAGATGTTGGTACAAGGCCAGCAATTTTGGGGGACAGGGAAGACGATTACATTGACTCCAGTACTCGACTGATATTTATTTTATCGATCCCAAAAGGATGAAAGTCAAAAGTCAACTTTGGTGGAATTTGAACACAGAATGTGAATAATAATAATAATAATAATAATAATAATATAATAATAATAATAATAATAATGATAATAATGATGATAATAATAATAATAATAATAATAATCCTTTCTACTGTAGGCACAAGGCCTGAAATTTTGTGGGAGGGGATTAGTCAATTATATTGACCCCAATGTTTCACTGGTACTTAATTTATCAATCTCGAAAGGATGAAAGGCAAAGTCAACCTCGGTGGAATTTGAACTCAGAACGTGAAGATGGATGAAATGCCACTAAGCATTTTGCCCAGTGTGCTAATGATTCTGCCAGCCTGCTACCTTAATAATAATAAGAAGAATAATGACAACGACGACAACAACAACAACAACAATAATCCTTTCTATAATAGGCACAAGGCCTGAAATTTTATAGGGAGAGTACATTAAACCCAGTGCTCAACTGGTACCTATTATATCTATCCTGAAAGGATGGGAGGCAAAGTCAACCTTGGTGCAATCCCATGATCATTCATGACCTGAGGGGGTCTTTATATATAGGGAGAGTTTACGAAAAAAAATAAAAGACGAAGGCAGGTGGTGTACAAAACAAACAGATGTATTAGTATAACGCTCAGGAATAGAAAAAGTCTTTTACGTTTCGAGCCTACGCTCTTCTACAGAAAGGTACACAGAAAACAAGGAGAGAAAAAAATGTGTGTAATGGCTAACGATCTATCATGGCCTCTGACTCAGACAGAAGGGTCACACACGAGATGGAAAGTAGGGGAGATAACAAAGTAAAGATGACCCCCCAACACGAAGGTGATATATATATCACTATAGACATACTTTCATATACACACAGTTAATTACATAAATGCACAAGCATAAAGTCAGACAAAATGCCGCCAAGTATTTTGCCTGGTGTGCTAACAATTCTGCTAGCTTACCACCTTGACAACAACATCAACAAGTTCCTTACTTAGGTACAAGGCCCAAAATTTGGAAGAAGAGGGATAAAATTTTGTGAATGAAATAAAGTAGCAGTACTTCACAGTTACAAAGAGGCATAACTAATAGATGAAATTAATAGTCCCTCAAACTGATTAACTCATTAATTACAGCTTTTCTCAGACAATTAGACATTTAATACATCTGTACTAACTAGCAATAAAGTTATTTACATACAAATAAATAACTAATGTATAATACTAAACCATAATAAAGTACGTTTACAAACAAAACAAACAAAAACAAAAGATTAAAAGAGATAACTGGTTACTGACCGACCAATGTGGTATGTTGGGATGGATGTAGTGCCAAACCTTTGCATTCCGTAATAATTTATAAATCCTCTTTCTTTCAGGGATTCCAAAGCTTGTTCAACATTGGGGTCACTTCCAGTGACATTCCTGCAGAAAATAATGAACAGGAAAAAATGGGTTGACTTCTGGCAACGTCATCATCACTGTTGCTGTTTCATGTAGAAATTTGGCAAACGGGGTTCACAGTCACCATGGTGATGACAAAGATGAACAATGATTTAAATTTTTGAAGCCATTTAGTTACATCATGCGTGGAGGCGCAATAGCCCAGTGGTTAGGGCAGCGGACTCGTGGTTGTAGGATCGCGGTTTCGATTCCCAGACCAGGTGTTGTGAGTGTTTATTGAGTGAAAACACCTAAAGCTCCACAAGGCTCCGGCAGGGGGTGGTCGCGATCCCTGCAGTACTCTTTCGCCGCAACTTTCTCTCGCTCTTTCTTCTGTTGGCCTGCTCGCTTAGCCAGCGGGGTGGCATCATTTGAAGGCTAAAACAATGTGAAGCGCATTGTGACCAGCTATGTGTAGCAACATCTGATAGCCTGGTTGGTCATGTGATCACGTGATGTGATGTTACATCATGCAGATGTACTGCATGTATATGCAAGTGTACAGCAAGTGTATGCCTGCACGACGTAATGTATGAGTAGAAAATAAATGGCTCCAAAAATTTAAACCATTGTTTGTCTTTGCTCACCTAGATTTCTACATGAAGCAGCAACAATAGAAAAAAACTTTATCAGTTCATCATTATAGAAGCAGCAGAAAATTGATCACACTGGTATACAGTGCCTAGGTGCACCACAACTTGTCAAAAGTGCGTATAAAGAATATGCAATAATGTACAAATGTCTGGGAAATGAACAGTGTATGAGTCAGATACATGCTTGCATGTGTATGGAGGGGAGAAAATCAGGTGTAGTGTTGGCGAATCTCAGGAAGCATGGAAGTTTTGAAGGATGCAGTGCTCCGACAACTAACAACTGATGCCGGCAGTTTGTTCCGTACTTCAGCAACTCTTAGCGTGAAAAAATGTTTCCGAAAGTCATGGGAGCTGTGCTGTTTTCTGACTTTGTAAACATGTCCATTTGTGTGAGACAGGTGGAGTTTGAAAAGGTGCTCAGAGTTATTGTTAGTAAGATGGTTAATAATATTTGCAGTAACATGAAATAACCAAAATAGAGAACATTCAGGGATGACAGGAGGTTTTCTGAGATATAGATGGAAATAAAAGACACCACCAGTCTGTACGGAAACAAAGCAACCTCGATCCCAGATACAAACCGGAAGTGACCCACTTCTGACAAGTTGTGTAAACTAAGAATAAGCTTATCGTTGGAGATAACAATCATTATCATCATCTAATGCCTGCTTTCTATGTTGGGCATGGATGGGGCGTCTGGTGAGTCACAGGGGTGCATCATGCTCGAATGTCTACTTTGGAATTAGGGTTTCTACATCTGGATGTCCTTCCAAATGCCAACCACTATACAGTGTGTACAGATGTATTGGGTGCTTTGGTGCCATGTGAAAGGCACTTGTGCCAGCACTGCATAAGAGTGCTTGTGCTTGTGCCAGTGCCACATTAAAAGCACTCAGTACACTCTGTAAAGTGGTTGGCATTAGGGAGGGCATCCAGCTGTAGAAACCAAGCCGAATCAGATGAGCCTGGTGCAGCTTTCCTGCTTGCAAGCTCTGGTCAAATCATCCAACTCGTGAACAGTATGGAAAACATACATTGAATAATAATAATAATAATAATAACAATGCTGTCACTGCAAAGGGCTTAACTGAATGAAGGACATCAACAAATAAGACATAGGTACCCAGTGGTATCACAAAAATAAAGTACCCTAATATAAAGGCAATGGGACAACAGAGGTAACGAATAAAAGGAGGGTTACCTGAGGACAATGATGAACCTATTTCCCAACAATTGGCCAAGCTTCAGACATTCATCAACATAGCTGAAACAATAGAAATAGTAATCAGATTGATCTTTAATCTTTTTCAAATATATAGGGTTGTTACTATGCAGTTTGTGTGGGTGTGTGTAATTCATTGCGTGTATATAGGAGCACGTCGATAGTGATATATATACATACACATATATATACATATATATGTGTGTGTGTATGTGTATATATATAATTCCAAGAAAGTTAGAGGTTGTGAATCGAACCAACTAAGGGATAATATCTATCCAATATACTGCTGGTAGAATACCCAATTATTAATACATAAGTGTTTTTTATTGCATTGCAATTACATTACCTCGTGTACTAAATGGGTGAAGGTAAAGAGATATTTTACCATTAATTTATAGAGCATTAAGAAAATGGAGGGAATCAATAGGTGGTTCATCAACTTTTAGAAATTATATTATGTTAACTTATTCATTTATTTACTAACTGATAATTACAATAATATACATATTATTGTAATTATCAGTTTAGTAAATAAATGAATAAGTTAACATAATATAATGTCTAAAAGTTGAGGAACCACCTATTGATCCCCTCCATTTTCTTATTCCTATATATATAATATATATATATATATCTATACACACACATACATATATATATATATTTATTTTATAGAAGGAGCTTCTACAGGACTAGAACTGTTTCATTCAAAAGAAATCATCAGGAAGCCTGATGATTTCTTTTGAATGAAACAGTTCTAGTCCTGTAGAAGCTCCTTCTATAAAATAAATTAATTTACTCTGCTATGTATTGAGTACCTTATTTACTGTGGTTACCCCGACTCAACCCGGGATCTACATATATATATATATACAGGCAGCGATGGGTAAATCGTCGCCATCTTATATTTTTAATTTTGTGCATTGTTTATTTTTGATTTTGTTGACTACACAGTATAGTAGGGGCAGTTGAGCACTGTCTGTGAGATAAACAGCACCATGACGCAATTCACTCTGCCAGAAATTTGGAAATGACATGCTATACTGCTTGGTATTCATGCCGGAAACTCCAATACAAAAAGAACAATCGTTGGATTGCTGTATCCTCAAAACATGTACCGAGAGGGATAAAAATCAAACATCCAGTCAACATCATGGTGTTTGGAGTGATCACTAGTGATGGCGATGTTATGCCTCCATTCATCTTCCCACATGGCCTCAGACTCAACACGGGGGTCTACATCAAGTGCCTGGAGGAAGTAGTGCTGTCCTGGGTGAAGAGGTTGTCTGCTAGAAGACCCTGTGTCTGGCAACAGGACTCTGCTCTGTGCTGCACAAAGAGAACCCAGTCATAGCTATCAGACAATTTCTGCAACCACATCGCCCCTAACATCTGGCCACCTAACTCCCCAGACTGCAACCTCCTTGATTATTATGTGTGGGGCGCAGTTGAGAGGGAGACCAAGAAAACTCCTTGTAACATCGAAAATGAACTGAAGGCAAGGATTATGGCAGCATTCACCATCTTAAACAAAGAGACTGTCCTAAAGAGTTGCAGGAGATTCTGAAATTGTCTAGAGGCCGTGGTTGAAGCCAATGGCAATTTTATTGAATAAATTTACTCTTTAGTATTTCAAGATATTTTCATGTAAACTTGGTAAATATATCTGTTAAAATGAGATGTCAGTGTTATTTTCATTTTTGCGTAATTTAGGCGATAATATATTCACTGCACCCTGTATATATATATATATATATATATATATATATATATTAGCAATACCAATTAGATATGACAATTGATAACCATAACTCAGTCACAAAACAATGATCATGATAATAATAATAATAATAATAATAATAATAATAATAGTAATAATAATGTCTCACCTAAAGTTACCAAGGCATATATTTTTCAAAACCTTATTTAATTCAAACAGACGTTCTCCTGTAGTTCTAGTTTTATAAAAAAAAAAAGGTTGAAAATAGAGCAGAATGAATAAATACATAAAAATAAAACACATAAATAAATAGGTAGACAGACATGTACATTGATAGATAGATAGATAGATAGATAGATAGATAGATAGAGAGAGAGAGAGAGAGAGAGAGAGAGAGAGAGAGAGAGTGAGAGTGAGTGAGACAAACAGACACATAAACTACTACTAAAGAGGTTGAAGAATATTGGTATTCTTTTCTACTCTAGGCACAAAGCCCAAAAATTTGAGGGGAGGGGGAGAGGGCCAGTCAATTAGATTGACCCCAGTACACAACAGGTACTTAATTTATCGACCCCGAAAGGATGAAAGGCAAAGTCAACTTTGGTGGAATTTGAACCCAGAACGTAACGGCAGATGAAATACGGCTACGCATTTCACCTGGCGTGTTAACGTTTCTGCCAGCTCACTGCCTTTGAAGAATATGGTATTATGATATGCATTGTTAATCTGCAGAAAAGTGCCATCCAGTATTCTGTAAAAATCTTAGAAAGATTTGAAGAGACATGTCATCAAATCTCAGAATAAGATCCCTGCTAATAAAATTAGCATTTGAATAATAATAATAATAATAATAATAATAATAATAATAATAATAATAATGATAATCTTTTCTACTAAAGGCACAAGGCCTGAAATTTGTGGGGAGGGGACTAGCCGATTACATCAACCCCAGTGTTTCACTGGTACTTAATTTATCGACCCCGAAAGGATGAAAGGCAAAGTTGACCTCGGTGGAATTTGAACTCAGAACATAGCAATGAGTGAAACGCTGCTAAGCATTTGGCCTGGTATGCTAATGAATCTACCAGCTCACCGTCTTAACAATAATAACAGTTTCAAATTTTTGCTACAAGGGAAACAATTTTGGGGGAGGGGATAAGTCAATTACATTGACCCCAGTGTTTCACTGGTAATTAATTTATCGACCCCGAAAGGATGAAAGGCAAATTGACCTCAGCAAAATTTGAACTTAGAACGTAAAGACAGACGAAATATTGCCAAGCGTTTCACCTTGTGTGCTAATGTTTCTGTCAGCTCAGTAATAATTTCTTTATTATCCACAAGGATTGACGGAAAGGACGATGAGAATGGTACAAGTCTTCTACAATTGGACAACGTAGATGATTTTTACTCCAGTTGAAAATAATCAAACCCAGTCTCGTGCCGTGTAAAAGGCACCAGTGCTGGTGGCGTGCCATGTACAAAGTATCCCGTACACTCTATAGAGCGGTTGGCATCAAGAAGGGCACCAAACTGTAGAAATCAAACCAAAACAGACAATGGAATCATGGGCGGGCCCTGGCCGTGCCACCTCTTGTCAAGCCATCCAACCCATGGCAGCATGGAAAATGGATACTAAATGATGATGATGATGATGATGATAAGTGATGATGAGAGAAAGTCAAGAAGAAATATGTTACCTGAATACAGTTATTAACTGAGAGGTTTTGGCTCGTCTGTCTTTTGTACCTGAATATTGGAACTGCCCAGGTTTTATTCTGAAATGGTAAAACATGTGAAATATACTTGATATGAATTGATACATCTTGATGCCAAACGGACCAACATTTGGCATCCTGATGTACTAAAAATATGAGAAGTGGCATGATGGGTACTGTTCCAAAAACACAGCTAAATGCTTGCCCTGGATTTGAACCTAAAATCTAAATAGCTATTCTCTCTTACTCGCTTTTACTTGCTTCAGTCATTTGACTGCGGCCATGCTGGAGCACCGCCTTTAGTCGAGCAACTCGACCCCAGGACTTATTCTTTGTAAGCCTAGTACTTATTCAATCAGTCTCTTTTGCCAAACCGCTAAGTTATGGGGACGTAAACACACCAGCATCAGTTGTCAAGCGATGTTGGGGGGGACAAACACAGACACACAAACACACACACACACACACATATCTATATATATAAAACTGAAGTTGTGTGGCGTCTGTCTCCTACGATTTAGATTCCTAACTACTCCCACATTTTGCGGTGCAGTTTAACCAAAAGCGGGTATCTTATAGTCGTGATTCATATCGAGCCCTTCTGGGTATTAGCGCGCATCTACAATGAGTCTACGATTTTAAAAAAACATTTACCATCATTTTTTTCTATTTTTAATGCATTTTTTTGCTATTATATAAGGGAAGTAACTCTCAAAAAATGTCTACGATGAGTCTACGATTTAAAAAATAATTTACCATCATTTTTTTCCATTTTTAATGCATTTTTTGCTATTATATAAGGGAAGTAACTCTCTAAAAATGCTTATAGCAAAACTACCATAACATGTTCACTACCAAAACAACTACTACTGCTACTACTGTTACAACTGTTACTGCTATCACCACCACCAAAATTACTACTACTATTATAACTAGTGAGACAACTGTTGCCGCCACCGCCACCTTGAAATACTAAATAACAGGGTACTTTACCTGAGTTTATTTGCAATAAAGTTGATGGCATCCATAGTGTCTTTGTTCTCCTTATAAAGTACAAACTTACAATAGTTTCCTCTCTTCTGGGGCCAAGAACCACGGGCATTACGACCTGAAAATTAAAGGTAAGAAAAAAAAAAACACAGAAAATATCAATTGGTTGAAAAAGAAAATACTAAAACCTCACCTGTCGTCAATGGCAGGTAGCAAATTGGTAAAAATCGGTAAATATATATATAGGTGCAGGAATGACTTTGTAGTAAGAAGCTTGCTTTCCAACTACCTGGTTCTAGGTTCAATCTCACTGCATGGCACCTTGGGCAAGTATCTTCTACTATTGCCTCAATCCGACCAAAGGCATTGTGGGTGGATTTGGTAGACAGAAACTGAAAGAAGCCTGTCATATATGCTAAACGACGATGATGATGATGTATGTATGTGAGTATATATATATGTGAAGGCAAACGGCTCAGTGATTAGAGCGTTGAGCTTACGATCATGAGGTTGTGAGCTCGAATCCCGGACCAGGCTGCATGTTGTGTTCTTGAGCAAAACATTTTATTTCACGTTGCTCCAGTTCACTCAGCTGTAGAAACATCACGGGTGCCAGGCTGTATCGGCCTTTGCCTTTCCCTTGGATAACACTGGTAGCGTGGAGAGCGGAGGCCGGTATGCATGGGCAACTGCTGGTCTTCCATAAACCACCTTGCCCAGACTTGTGACTAGGAGGGTAACTTTCTAGGTGCAATCCCATGGTCAGTGTTGTGACCGAAGGGGGTCCCTCCCAATATATATATATATATGTGTACGTATGTATGTATGTATGTATGTATGTATGTATGTATATATATATATATATTATATATATATATATATATATATATATATATATATTTAGTGTTGGGCGTCATGGAGGTGAGGTGGGTGAGTTCCGTTCAAGTGTTAGGCCTCATGGAGTCAATGATCAAGACCTTTGGCATTATGTTGTGCTTGAGAAGAAGACCCATGAAGCCAAACAAAATCACAGTCATGGCAGATACCGGTGTCATGCAAATGGCACCTGTGCCGGTAGCCTGTAAAAGCACCTATTACACTCTCGGAGTGGTTGGCATAAGGAACAGCATGCCAAATCAGACTGGAGCCTGGCGCAGCCTTCCAGCGTGCAAGCCCAATCAAACCATCCAACACATGCCAGCATGGTTGTCAAGCAGTGGGAGGTGGTGGTGGTGGGGCAAACAGACACAAAGACACACACACAGATTTATACACACACACATATATACAATGGCTTCTTTCGGTTTCCATCTACCAAATCCACTTACAAGGCTTTGATTGGTCCAACACTTTCCCAAGATACCATACAGTCGGACTGAACCTGGAACCATGTGGTTGGGAAGCAAGCTTCTTACCACACAGCCATGCCTGCACCTATATATATATATATATATATGTATATATATATATATATATGGGTACTGGACGTCACCAACTGTGTAAACAACATGAAATACGAAAACAAACAAGTTAAATACTCAAAGAATGAGAGAAAAAAAAAGGAAAACAGGACAAGTAAACAGAGAATGACCCTTCATCAGTTGTCAGCTATCTATATATGATGGCTTCTTTTAATTTCTGTCAACCAAATCTGCTCAAAAGGCTTTGGTCGGCCCGAGGCTATAGCAGAAGACACTTGCCCAAGGTGCTACACAGTGGCGCCAGACCTGGAACCATGTGGCTGGGAAGCAAGCTTCTTACCACACAGTCACACCTGTACCTATGTATATTATGATGTTAGTAAAGATATGTGGGTTTACCTTTTGAGCCCTGCAGAACCACTTTGATGACTTTTTTGTTGTTAATCACTTCTGTAGTACTTTCTAAGCCAATAAAACCATCACGGATAGCTTGATGCATCTTAGTTCGCTCAGCTTTGTCATCTCCAGCCTACAATCACAAATAGATTTCTAATTAAAAGTAAATAATAATAATGATAATAATAATAAATTATAGTCAGTTGAAGTCATTTTAATTAATGTGCTGGTAAGTTCCATATATTCCACCACAAGTTCCAGCCCTTATTGTAATGTGGTGGCTTGTATGCCTCAATGACCCTGAGAACTATGTCAACAGAGCACAAACTCCTGGCAGGGCCTCTCATACTGGGCAGGTCAAAGGATAAAGGCCAAACTAATTATGGACCACGTCTTCCCAGAAGTAAAAATGGGTTCGCATAAGACCAACACATCCCTACATAGAAAAAAAGCAAAGTTAGAGAAGCATCGATGATGATTCGAAACCAACAAGACCTGGGAGAGGAAGGCCTTCCCTCCGGGCGCAGAGTTGAGAATAGTGGTGAAAAGTTGTCAATGGCCTAAGCTCCATAGGGAGGTGAAGAGCTTATGGAACTAAATAATGTTCTTTATCAATGTTCTATCACAATGACTTAACTGAAAGCTTTTTTTTCTCTGTATAGCATATCTAAAATAAGCAGAGAAAAAGAATAAAATTCAACTGGAAAAATGCTAAGTCTTAAGCAAAGAACAAAGATTGTGTTGTGACAGTGCAGAGAATGTGTAGAAGGAGTATTGTCGATAGGGACACAGGCTATAGTGAAAAATGCTAACCAAATAGTTAATCAATCAATTAATTAATTGGCTAATAAAACTGAAGTGAAATTCAATCAGTGTATGTGCTTTAATTTACAGCATGACTAAGTACAGCAATTTCTGTTTCAACACATGATTTCATATCAGGAATATTAGAATGCAAATACAAAAAGAAAAAAAAGAATTCTTAGGTGAGAGAGAGAGAGAGCATACGATCAGCCTTTGAAGCTGAAGGTGCAAAACAAATATTTACCTCAAGAATAACTGAAGAATTTTTATCCCGTTTTGTTGAGATCTCATTTAGCTTCTCAATATTTTCAGCAGAAAGACAATCACCAACATCAACAAGAACCTTCCAAATGGAAACAAAAAAAAAAAAGGGCTGTAGAGAATATGGAATTGTCATAATCATACAATCAAATATATAAAAAATTTTTCTTCCTTTTAAATTTGGCTTATCGAAGTAACATGATTGTTTTTCTTTTTTACTTGCTGGATCTAGAGGATGGGGCAATAATTACAGCCTTCACATCCTGCCAAGGCTGGTGAAATTAATGTTGTTAACATTCTGCTTAAGCTTGTTGCAAGTCAGCATCTTCAAGAAAAACATGAACAGGGAAGGAGTTCCTGAGAGGCTCATGTTCTTGAGAAAGCACGACTGAGCATAGAGAATAATGCGAGGTTTGGTGGCAGGGAGAGGAGAGATGAATGAGCCAGAAGTGCCTTAGTAGAGGTGACTCAAGACCAGCCACCTTCAAGGAACCGAGACTATTACAGTTGTGATAGAAAAGGCAGAGAGAGGGGACACAGCATGTCTATGAATCAGAGGCTGGAGTATGTCTGCTTGTGATTTTATGCCAATCAGTCGAATGGCCTGTCTTTGGATAAAATCCAGGATGCATTCACGAGCAGCAAAAGCAGCACCATTCCAGATAGATCTTTCTGAGTCATAGGGCTGATTTCCCAGTTTGCATGGCACATATATTTCCCCTATGCACAGGACACTTGTCCGTTGCAGGGTCACTCATTTTCACCAGCTGAGTGGGCTGAAGCAACGTGAAATGAAGTGTTTTGCTCAAGAACACAATGCATTGCCCAGTCCAGGAATTGAAACCACAATCTTATGATCATGAGTCCAACACCCTAACTACTAAGCTATGCACCTCTTTTTTTATTTCCTGCCTCTTGACCGGAGGGTCCCTAAGATGATGGGATCCCCAAGCCTGCAATATGTGTTTGAGATGTTCAGTGAGTCCTGCAATCCGCATTGTATCTTTGTATCAGAGTTTGTCCACTCACCCACTGCTTGACAACTGGTGTTGGTGTGTTTATGTCCCTGTAACTTAACAGTTCAGCATAAGAGACTGACAAAATAAGTAGCAGGCTTAAAAAAAAGTACTGGGGTTGATTCATTTGATTTAACATTCTTCAAGTCAGTGCTCCAGCATGGCTGTAGTCAAACGAGTGAAAGAAGTAAAAGATACAAGATAATATACACACACACGCGCACACACACACACACCACACACACACACACACACACACATATATAATAATAATTTGAGGAAATATTATTCCTAACTTACAGGGAAAAATTCAGTTTAGAAATACTAAATCAAATTTCACAAAATATAATATATATATATATATAAATTAGAAAAAAACCACCTTTTATCAATTCAAAATGAACAATAAAATTACACCATCTAGAAAATTACATATAATAGAAATATTAAAATTAAAATAATAATATACCGATGATTAAGTAAATTGCAAAATAATAAAAAAAAAAACGTATATATTTGGTATATATATATATATATATATATACACATGCATGATGGGGAGGGTGGGGCTTCTTTCAATAATTGTCAACTAAATCCACCCACAGTGCTTTGTTAGTCCAAGGCTATACTAGCAGACACTTGCTCAAGGTGCCACACAGGGGACTGAACCTAAACTTATGTGGTTGGGAAGCAAACTTCTTAACTACACGGCCACAACTGTGTCTAAAATGCTAGCAGATAAAAGCAAAACCCAAACCAAGACAACCACTTCATATCAAAAAGCAAAAAAAGAAAAAAAATGAAGGAAAAAAGAAAAAAAAACCCACCCCTCCCTCATTGAATGATAAAATAGAAAAGAAATTAAATACATACTTTTGTTGGGGTTTTTGGTTTTGAGATATCTGTTAACTTGACAATCTCTCCTTTCATATCAATTTCATTTACAATAAAATCAGAAAATCTGTGGACCAGAAATAGAAATTTGAAGTTAAAATTTTAATCATTCGATTTAATTAGATATTGTTGTTGTTCTTGTTTAGTTCTCAGATCAGCCCCAGTTGAGCAAACCCATGGTCACAGGTATTCCAGCCATGAAAAGAGGCAAGTTGCTGGTCAGTCAATATTGTGAATAGACGCTGGAGTGGCTGTGTGGTAAGTAGCTTGCTTACCAACCACATGGTTCCGGGTTCAGTCCCACTGCGTGACACCTTGGGCAAGTGTCTTCTACTATAGCCTCGGGCCGACCAAAGCCTTGTGAGTGGATTTGGTAGACGGAAACTGAAAGAAGTCCGTCGTATATATGTGTGTGCGTGTGTTTGTGTGTCTGTGTTTGTTCCCCAACATCGCTTGACAACCGATGCTGGTGTGACCGATAGAATAAGTACTAGGCTTACAAAGAATAAGTCCTGGGGTCGATTTGCTCGACTGGAGGTGGTGCTCCAGCATGGTTACAGTCGGATGACTAAAACAGGTAAAGAGTAAAGAGAGACTTAATGGGTAAAATAGAGCCCAGTCAATACTGCAAATAAAGCAAGGGACGAGTTCTTGGTCAGCTGATGCTGTGAACATGTGAACAGAGCAATGGGTAAGCTGCTGGTCAGTCAATACTCTGAATTAAGCAAGGTATAAGCTCTTGGTCAGTTCATCATCATCATCGTTTAACGTCCGTTTTCCATGCTAGCATGGGTCGGACGATTTGACTGAGGACTGGCAAACCAGATGGTTGCACCAGACTCCAATTTTGATCTGGCAGAGTTTCTACAGCTGGATGCCCTTCCTAACACCAACCACTGCAAGAGTGCAGTTGGTACTTTTACATGCCACCGGTACGAGGGCCAGTCAGGCGGTACTGGCAACGACCACGCTCAAATGGTGCTTTTTATGTGCCACCTGCACTGGCAACGACCTCACTCGAATGTTTTTTCCTGTGCCACCAGCACAAGTGCTAGTATGGTGATGCAGGTAACGATCACACTCAAATGGTGTTTTTAACGTGCCATCAGCACGGAGGCCAGCTTGTTGCTCTGGCAACGATCTCACTCATATGGTATTCTTAGCACGGATGCCAGTCATTGAATTTGATTTCGATTTCGATTTCACTTGCCTCAACTGGTCTTCACAAGCAGGGTTTAGTGTCCAATGAAGAAAGGCACGCATAAGTGGGCTGGTTACACCCCTGGCATAGGCCACAAGGTATAAGATGCTGTGATATGATTTGAATTTCAAGTTGCAAGTAATTTCCTTTTCCAATGTCATTCATGACAAAAAAAAGTGCATGAACATCACAGCATCCCATTTCTAGCACTCTTCAATTATAGGGCCTTTGCGCTTTCTCAAAAAATAATAAATAAATAAAAACCACTGTAGCTGTTGTTCTTTAGCCCCAGGTCACCTCAAGTCAGATCCAGTGGACTGACAATCTAAAGCATTCAAGCCATAGCCATCCCGTCGTACCTTTTATCAAAAAAATGCATATCCAGGATTAAATTATTAAATGTAGCCTTCTGTTTTTAGGAGAGTAGGGCACGATTTTAAGGGAGAAAGGGCCAATAATTTTGCTTAGGGAACATTTAGTTAGGACACTGATTACGTTGGAAGGCTTACTACTACTACTACTACTACTACCACTACTACTACCACTACTACTACCACAACCACTACTACAATGATTACTACTACTACTACTGCACATAATCTTTGCCAGTGGTTCTCAACTGGGGTTCAAATGGCCCTTGGGGGTCCACGTAAGATTTTGTTGTTAAAATTTATCTGCAATAAACAAAGGTTTTACTTCTACAAAACACAAAGCATTTTTTTTTAAAAATACAATTCCTAATAATATTTAATCATAAAATTAGAATAGGGAGTTTTTAGACGTTGAGTGGCTAGGAGGGTTTTAGGGTTAGTGTTGCAGAAGAAGTTGGGGGTGGAAAGGATGGGAGGGAATTTTTCACAATGCCAATTTTTGGCAATTTTCTGGAACCTCCGTATCCGAAAACAGGGATTTTTGGCAAAAAAAAATTTTTTAAATGAACAAATTTGGGAGAAAATGGGGGAACGGGCTGAGAAGTCTTTCCAAATGGAGTCCAGTAGTTCACCTCTGTTTAAAAATGGCATGGAATCCTTCGTGTTTTCCAATATATTCTGTGATGCCAACATCTTTCTCTGTCAGTGATTTTCTCTGGATGGTATTTTCAGCTGCCTCTACATCACCGTCAGGGTTAACATACTCTTCATCAAGCGCTGCCACCGATTCCTCTGTCTTTGGACTTACATCTGTGACGTCAGTCTGAAAAAACAGAATAAGTCAGTGTTACATTATTTTATCTTACAACTACTATACACATACACACATGCACACAGAACATATATGGACAAATAGAAAATATATATACACACATACATGTATGTTTATAAATATACGCAGGAGTGGCTGTGTGGTAAGTAGCTTGCTAACCAACCACCTGGTTCCGGGTTCAGTCCCACTGCATGGCATCTTGGGCAAGTGTCTTCTGCTATAGCCCCGGGCCGACCAATGCCTTGTGAGTGGATTTGGTAGACGGAAACTGAAAGAAGCCCGTCGTATATATGTATATATATATATATATATATATATATATATATAAGTGTGTGTGTATATGTTTGTGTGTCTGTGTTTGTCCCCCTAGCATTGCTTGACAACCGATGCTGGTGTGTTTACGTCCCCGTCACTTAGCGGTTCGGCAAAAGAGACCGATAGAATAAGTCCTGGGGTCAATTTGCTCGACTAAAGGCGGTGCTCCAGCATGGCCGCAGTCAAATGACTGAAACAAGTAAAAGAGTAAAAGAGTATATTCTCTTGCTCTCTCCCACTGACTGGTTAACCATGTATCTCCTCCACAGCACCACACCTGTTTCTGTCTTCATTCTTGATCCCTCTCTCTCTTTTTCTGACCAGTATCATTTCTACAAGAAATGTTTTTCACTCTCTGTCACACTCTAACCTTACACCATCTGGCACAGGATCCCCTCCTCCAATACTCCCTCCCTTCTCAAAGGATCTTTGTCTTGCAAGTTATTTGGTGACCCTGCCAGTTTTGTATTGCTCATTACTGATTTGAAATTCATTTTTGCCATAAATCAATCAATAAACAGTAAATAGCTTTTTAAGTTTGCAAATTTAGGGTAATTTTAGCCAATTAAAAGCCACAAACATATTAGTGACTGTTTCCATAGTAACAAGCCAAGCTGTTGTATAGCCTGCTTAGCAGTCTGTTGCTTCCTGTCTGTGAAATTTTTTCCCCCATGAGAGTTCTGGACCCCTGTAATGAACTCATTTGCATACAGCCAATCAGAGCGTTGGGTTTATTAAATTGAAAGATGACATCCACATGCAACCAATGGAAAGTAAAGGGAGATAGTAAATGGTACAGTGGTACTCACCGTTCTATGGTTGACTCATATCTCTGAGAGTTTATGTGGCGCAGGAGATATGAAAATTGTAATTTGTCTGAAATATTACTTGAGTGCATTGTAAAACTTTCATTTTTCATTAACTGGACTACAAAATGTGCTGTTTACTCATTTTTTTTTTCCGAACCGGAATTACTGTTTGTTTTCTCTGCTCCAACGGATATGTGTTTTACTAATTTTTTTCACATTAAAGGCATATTTCTACTCTAGGCACAAGGCCTGAAATTTTGGGGGAGGGGGCCAGTTGATTAGATTGACTCCAGTATGCAACTGGTACATAATTTATTGAGCCCGAAAGGGTGAAAAGCAAAGTTGACCTCAGCGGAATTTGAACTCAGAATGTAAAGACATGAAATACCGCTAAGCATTTCATCTGGCATGCTAATGTTTCTGTCAGCTCGCCGCCTTACATTAACCCTTTCGCAACTGTATTTATTTTGAGATACTCTGTGTTTCTTTCAATTACTTTAAATATAACAAAGAATTTAGTAAAATAACTTAGTTATCTTTCAGCTAGTGTTAGGAACATAAATTGTGACTAAGGTTTGGTGGAAAATTTTAATTCAAAACTTATGAAAACAAGACATTTGTACCACAGAGCCAGAGCCGGTTTCAGCCGTGTTGGTAACGAAAGGGTTAAAGGGATACTGAATGCTTAAAACTACAAAATATGTATCATTTATTTATTTTTGGTCATTTTTTATTATTAAATGCTTAAAACACATGCTATCGTTGTAATGTTGACATTATTGTTTTGTCACGTACAGAATGACAGCTTCCAAATCCTGTTGTCTGACTGGGTAAAAATTATCAAACCCTCATAATTAAAAAAAATTTTCTGAAACAAGTACATCAAGTAAATTAGGCCCTGAGATTTAACGTGAAAAATCACATCAATAACCAAATTTGAAAATTTTCATTCAAGTTTAATAAGTACAGACAAGAGGATAAAGTCCACATGCTGTAACAACTATGTGACTGTAAAATTAAACTTCAAACATATTGCATCTTTCAGATACTCACCTCTGTTGATATGGTTTCCAATTTCTGTTTTTTCACACTATTTCCTTCATGTTCTTCCTCATTTACTCTTTTAGCATTGGTCTGTTCCATCTTGTAGTAGCAAATTTCACAGAGAAGTGTAGAGAGGAAAATACGAAAACAAAAAGAAAAGAAAACTGTTATAAATGGTGTTTTGGATCACTTGGTAATATAACATCTTTTTGATAATATTGGCACAAAATCTCAATATTCTTTTCTACTCTAGGCACAAGGCCTGAAATTTTTGAAAAAATCTCAATAGGCGCAAGAGTGACTGTGTGGTAAGTAGGTTGCTTACGAATCACATGCTTCTGGGTTCAGTCCCACTGCATGGCACCTTGGGCAAGTATCTTCTACTATAACCTTGGGCTGACCAAAGCTTTGTGAGTGGATTTGGGAGGCGGAAACTGAAAGGATCCTGTCGAATATATGTATGTATATATATATATATGTATGTGTGTATATATTATATATATATATATATATATATATAATATATATATATGTATGTGTGTATATATATAATATATATATATATATGTATGTGTGTATATATATATATAATATATATATATGTATGTGTGTATATAATATATATATATATATATATATATATATGTATGTGTATATATATATATATATATATATATTATATATATGTATGTGTTATATATATATATATATATATATATATATATACATATATATATATATACATATATATATATATACATATATAGAGAGAGATAGATAGGTAGATACACATATATATGTATGTATGTGTGTGTGTATGTGTTGGTGTGTCTGTGTTTGTCTCCCGCAACATCGCTTGACAACCGATGCTGGTGTGTTTATCTCCCCGTAACTTAGTGGTTTGGCAAAAGAGACCGATAGAATAAGTACTAGGCTTACAAAGAATAAGTCCTGGGGTCGATTTGCTCGATTAAAAGTGGTGCTCCAGCATGGCCACAGTCAAATGACTGAAACAAGTAAAAGAGTAAAAGGGAATATTATAGGGGCAGGTGTGGCTGAGTGATTAAGAAACATACTTTGCAACCATGTGGTTTCCGTAGTAAAGACTGACTTCAGGATTTTGGACGCCCATGGAGGAAATGACAAAGGAACAAGATGACTGGTGATTCACCATGCTCAGGAAGACTCATCTAAATCTTGGGGGAAATGAGGTCCTAAAACACACTTTACAAAGGGGTGCTGAAAAAAAGTTCCTGGCTTTAAGGGTATCATGAAAAGCCTGGTTGGGAGTCCAACCTTGCAAGTTCTTTCACAGAGCTTAGAAAAACTGAAGGACTGCTGTAATAAGTGTGTGAATCTGGGAGGGGAATATGTTGAATAAAATCGTAATTAACTGGTCTTCCTGTATTTTCTTTTAGCTAAAGCCAGGAACAATTCAGCACCCACTTGTATGTCTATGTTCCAATACCAAATCTGTTCCTGTCAAGCATTTCCCACAACTCTTCTTCCTAACTGTCATCCCTCTGTCACTCTTCTGACTATGGCACTACTCATTCAGCTGCTGTAATTATATAACAAAACTGCACATATTCCATCCTCTATTGTACTCCCAGCCTTTGGGACTACATTCTTTTGTCACCTTTCCCACATTCTCAGTATTATCTATTCCCATTTTATTTTAT
The DNA here is from genome assembly GCF_006345805.1 of Octopus sinensis. NCBI lineage: Eukaryota > Metazoa > Mollusca > Cephalopoda > Octopoda > Octopodidae > Octopus > Octopus sinensis. The sequence goes on along the minus strand of NC_043012.1, from coordinate 55,568,400 downwards.
AGAGAATACTCCTTTTCCCTAAGCTACATTTTATGATGGTCATATCTCATCCTTCCATATTTGCTATCCTTCTCAACACCCTTTCAGATCTGCCACCTATGGTCTCTTCACCTTTGTCACTCAGTGAGTATCCACCCCTAGCATAGCTAGAGGGGAATAGAGCATGTGGCACCACTTTTGGGTCTGCTGTAGACAATAAGTATCTTTTGTAGGGGTCTGGGAGTGGCAAACTGAAGGGTTGTCTGGGTGCAGTAAACTGAAGGGCCACCCTGGGCGACACACTCTAGCTACGCTAGTGTACATACCTCTGATCTATCTCTTTCCTCCAGCACTTCACAGCTTCCTATTTCTCATTTATCTACAGTTTTATCACACTGCCACCACAACCTTTTGCTCTGTCACTTCTCCTTCTCCTCTCTGGTTAGGGTATGGTCAGTCCTCATCACTCCGCAAGGAGCATAGGGCCAGTTTCTTGGTGTGTATATTCCTCCCTGGATGGGACGCTGGCCTGTTGCAGGATTACTTATGTTTACCAGCTGAGTGCATTGGAGCAACTTGAAATGAAGTGCTTTGCTCAAGAACACAATGCATTGCCCAGTCCAGGAATTGAAACCAAAATCTTACAATTATGAGTGCTAAACATCCTAACCACTAAGCCATGCACCTGCACCTCCTCTTCTCTGACCCACTCCTATTATCTTCATCGCAACCCACCTGATATTTACCATCAACCTCTCCTTGCTCACTTTTCACTGCATTCATTTCTATCCTCATTTCTAACTCTGTCATTCTCCTTGCTTACCCTTCCCAGTCATCTGTCCCCTTTTTCTTTTATAATCATATTCTTGTACCTTGAGGCGACACCCTAAAATCTCATCACCACCATTATTTCTCCCTTTCCAGCTGAATTAGCCATTTGTTTACAGTAAGCCACCTATTTCTGTCCATCTATTATAATTTAGCCTCTCAGCACTTGGAATACAGGCACCTCGCTAAGTATCACACTCCAACTCATTTGAGCTGTCTTGTCTTGTGAGTTACTTAGTGACCTCACTTGTGCTGGTGCCATGAAAACATGTACCCAGGAAACATTAGGATGGGCATCCAACTGTAGAAAACATAACAAAGCAGACACTGAAGCTTGAAGTAGTCCTCTGGTTCACCGGATCCAATCAAACCACCCAACTCAGGCCAGCACAGAAGAGAAACATTAATGATAATGATGATGGGATGTGTGTGTTTGGATATATTCTTTTTGACTCTAGGCACAAGGCCCGAAATTTTGGGGGGAGTTGGGGCAGTCGAATAGATCGACCCAAATACGCAACTGGTACTGAATTTATTAACCCCAAAAGGATGAAAGGCAAAATCGACCTTGGTGGAATCTGAACTCAGGATGTAAAGACAGACAAAATATCGCCAAGCATTTCACCTGGCATGCTAACGTTTCTGTCAGCTCACAGCCTTGTTTGGATATGTATATATTGTAAGACAATATCTGGACTTAAAGACATATGCTAGTTCACAAAAGACATTCCTTTAGAATCAGATTCCAAATGGCAAAGATGTAGAAGAAACCTAAATAATATCTGTCACTTGTGTTTTAAACCCTGTCAGTCAGCAGCTGGTCTTAAAAGTCATCTAAGGGCTCATCAATGGAGTGCTTGTGCTGTGTGATAGAGTGGTAGATATTTAACCCTTTAGTGTTTAAACCGGCTGTATCCGGCCCAAATATTCTACACATTTTATGCTCAAACTGGCCAGAACATGCATCTCACACCTACCCTGCAATGTCATTCTAAAAATAAGCAATTACATCTTTCCTATCTTGAAGGTACAAAATAATATCAGATAAATTTTTTTAAATGTGAATAAATAAGGGTTACTGTTGACAAATTAATCTGAACGCTAAAGGGTTAAATATACCTTCTTTAACTACATCTATGCGTAATTCACTATTTATTTTCCTAACTACTGATGTCTATATATCTTACTGTATACTATCATAGCAGCTTTTTATATATTATTATATTATATTCTTTCTTCAACACGAATACCAATATATCTCCACACACTTTCACATTTACAAGTGTTTATATATATATATCATCATCATCATCGTTTAACGTCCGCTTTCCATGCTAGCATGGGTTGGATGAATAACTGAGGGCTGGTGAACCAGATGGCTGCACCAGACTCCAATCTGATCTGGCAGAGTTTCTACAGCTGGATGCCCTTCCTAATGCCAACCACTCCAAGAGTGTAGTGGGTGCTTTTACATGCCACCGGCACAGGGCCAGTCAGGCAGTACTGGCAACGAACTCGCTCAAATCTTTTACACATGCAACCGGCACAGGTGCCAGTAAGGCGATGCTGGTAACGATCATGCTTGGATGGTGCTTTTAACACCCTACTAGCACGGGGCTCGAGTGCCAGTAAGGCGACACTGGTAACGATCACATTCGAATGGTGTCTTTTATGTGCCACTGGCACGGAAGCCGGCTAGCCGCTCTGTCAAGGATCACACTCGTATGGTGCTCTTTGCACCCTGCAAGCATGGATGCCAGTCATCAAATTTGATTTCGATTTTTGGACTTGGGACATGCTGGAGCACCATCTTGGAAAGTCTTAGTAGAATAGATCAACCCCAGTACGTTTACTGAATCGATGTGTTATGGGGACCTAAACAAACTGACCAATACGTTTTTGTAAGTCAGAAAAAAAGCCTCCTCAAAAACAGGTACTAACATATTATTACAATAGCTGCTATGAGATTATATATTCTCATATTCAGCTGTCTGTATATCTTACTATGGATGGTGGTGGGGCAAAATGAGTTCGATCTGATTTCTTGTTATTTTCTCTCATCTTGTTTGAAATTATTAGGTGATCCTTCAGTTTGACTTGCTTGTTTCCATGACAACTCGACAATTCACTTCGGATGTCTTCATGCTACTAAAGTGTGTCTGTGTGTGCTCGTTCTTATGTGTGTGCTTGTTCTTGTCTGTGTGTTTGTTCTGACACACAGACAAGAAGCACGCACGCACACACACAGACACACAGACAAGAATAAGCATGCACACACACACAAGAACAAGCACGCACGTACACTCAGACACACTTTAGTAGCTGTTACGGAGATCACGAAGATATCCGAAGTGAATTGTCGAGTTGTCTCGGAAACAAGCGAAGTCTTGTTATTGTTATGTCGAGTCAAACCGAAGGATTGCCAATTATTACATTGCAAGTACTGCATCATCATTTTGAATTGCTACATTATATTTAGGAGTAAAAATTGGTCAGCATAGTTGTTATTGCTGAAGCTGAGAATCAGAAACATAGTCAGGTGACAGGTCCTCTTTTGTCAAGAAATTTTCCCTGAACTTTGAACCAAATGTATTTGAGGTTGCTAACAATATATACCTGGATAATTTTTGGTGTTTAACAATCAGTATTCTTTTCTCCGCTGGATTCCAAATCAATTTTTCCCCACACTAATGTTTAATTTATTAATTTTCAAGTTTCAAAACACGATATCTAAAATAGGGTAAAATAAGTAATAACTAATTTCAATAATTTCTTCTTTTTAACCTCATGGTGTAAATATATCATGAAGAGGTCACTCGGGTCTTTTTGGCTTGAATGGCAGTTTTTAAAAATAATTTCCACATAACTAAACACTTTTAAACTTCGTATACTGGTAGAATGTGTTTATAAAACATCTTTTTCTCTTGACTCTATTGAGAAAATTCTAGAGTTTGTAAGATATTTGTTGTTTTTTTTCTTCAGTTTCTGCAATTTCAACCAATCAGTGACGTCCATTGAGGTAAAAAACATTCTGTGCCGTATGAATATGTCCCTCGTTTAAGAAACAGATTGGGTTTATTTACAGTTGTGAAGAAAAAAAAGATACCCTTCCCCCCACCTCTAAACCTAACCAACCCCAAAATAGATTGAAATGCAATAGATCGATACTAGGGTCATAATTATGAGTGACTATTTCATATGACACCGCTATAAAAAACTGCCGTTCAAACCGAAAAGATTGGTTACTCCAGTTGATCGTGAAGTTAGAGAATATTTATTTTATGTGGAGTCTTTTTTTTTTATCTAGTCGAGTTTCATTAATTACATATCATGCCATTTTTCCCGGAGCCTCATTCATTTGACCTAAATCTTATTTCTTGTTTTTTTTACATTTCTGATGTCTAGAGATGAATGCTGATGTGCATGAGTCTATTTTCTAGAGAACTGGAGTGGCAGATTTACCTTATCTTGCCTTACTCATTTTGCCCCAGCCAAATTTCTCAATGAGAATGGAAAATAATTTTCTGAAATAGCGATCAGGTTATATTACAATGCTTTTAATGCATTTAAAGACCATTTGATTAGGTGATATTGTTTTTGTAAGGCGATGGTCCTGTATGGCCGCTGTCAAATGACTGAAACAAGTAAAAGAATTTGTAAAAAATATATTTTGTCCCAAAGTAAAAAATGCAGTAAAAACAGCCCACTTCCCCCTCCCCCATACTTTAATCAACAAAAGGTAGGGTACTACTTAAGAAGAGTGGTCACGGTGCGCGCACTCACGTTACTAGTCGATCCTTACTTTGTGTTTTATTTTACTTTGTTTTAAAACAATTATTTACTTTGTGTAAACAAATTGGCGATCTTTCGTTAACGAAAGATCGCCGTTTCGGAACCACAAGTGTTTATATATCAACATACTATATACAGTCTAGATTACTTGTTGCAATTTTAAAAATTGCCTTCAGTGATGATTTTTGTATTGACTAAGATACTACTTCCACTTGCATCTAAAGAAATTCTATCGAATTCCACCAATACTCTTGGTATAGATATTTAGGACAATTTCTTTGCGACTAACTTCGGTCGCACGTGTTACAGTGGCTAACCACAAAAAGCAAAGAAAAAACTCATCCAAGGGAAGTAATTATAACATAAGATTTAGTCGAAGGGAGATAATTACCATACATCAACGCGAAGGAAGTATTTTTGTTCATTTAATAGATTCCTTTTTGTTTTTCACGTCGTTGAAATTCAAAACTATGTCGATATTACGATAAATGGTAATTGAATAAAAATAAAGCAAGAGAGAGATGAGACTGCAATACGAATTCCGTCAGTTAGCAACTTCAGAAGGATAATAAAACGGAAGTTGTAAAACCCGTTCTTTTGGGTAAATATAAACAATTGTAAATTTCCTCGGGAAAAAAATATTCTAAAAATCAAATTTCTTACGAGAAGATAGGAAATAAATGTGATTAACAGTCATACCTTCCAACAAGCATTTAACGATGTATGTAATGTAAACTGTAAAAACAACAAACAATCTGGAATCGAAACCGAGACGAGGACTTTGTTCTTAGAGAGTTTAACTCCTACACTAAATTACTACTACCACTACTACTTTCTCTAAATAATTTAAAATAAAGAGCGTTAGTGAGCCTTTGACGACGATATAATCGTTTAGAAAGCAGAAAGAGTATTTTTATAGGTTAAAGCACGAATGAAATAGGGTTGTTTGTAATGGTAATAATGTCAACTTACTTGGGACGAGTGTCGTTAGTGTAACCACCACGTTACTGGTTTAGTAAACGGAACTTAAAACAACCATTTTACCTCAAAGGGAGACAAATCCTATATAAAACTTCACCTCCACATTTGTTGATCGCGGGTTCCATTTTTATTTATGTATTTATTTTTTTAAAGTCGGCTGGCTGCTGGAATCGTTAGTGCTCTGGATAAAATGCTTGGCGCCATTTCGTCTACCTTTACGATCGGAGTTCAAATTCTACCGTGATCGAGTTTTCCTTTCGGAGCTTATAAAATAAGTATCAGTTGAACAATGGGGTCGAAAGTAATCAATTTAGCTCCACCCGCAAAATTTCAACCTTTGTGCCTATAACAGAAAAGATTATTTTTATTTAAATTTTTTTTTTTTTTTTTTTTTTTTTTTTAAATTTAAGTAGGCTAGCTGCTAGAATCGTTAGCATGTCGGACAAAATGCTTAACAGTATTCCTTTCGAGCTGGCAGAAACGTTAGCACGCTGGGCGAAATGCGTAGCCGTATTTCGTTTGAGTTCAAATTCCGCCGAGGTCGACTTTGCCTTTCATCCTTTCGGGGTCGATTAAATGAGTACCAGTTATGCACTGGATCGATATAATCGACTTAATCCGTTTGTCTGTCCTTGTTTGTCACCTCTGTGTTTAGCCCCCTGTGGGTAGTAAAGAAATAGGTATTCCTTTCGAATATTATGATGTGAGTTCAAATTCCACTGAGGCCAACTTTACCTTTCATGGTCGATAAAATAAGTACAAGTAGAGCACTGAGATCGATGTAATCGACTTGCACCCTACCCCACAATTGCTGGCCTTGTGCCAAAATTTGAAACCGTTATTATTATTATTATTATTATTATTATTATTATTATTATTATTATTATTATGGAGGCGGCAAGCTGGCAGAATCGTGAGTACGCTATTCGAAACGCTTAGCAGTATTTCGTCCGTCTTTACGTTCTGGATTCAAATTCCGCCGATGTCGACTTTGCCTTTCATCCTTTCGAGGTCGTTAAATTTTGTACCAGTCAAGTACTGTGTCGATGTGATAGATTTACCCTCCCTACAAACTTCAAGCCTTGTGCTTTATTATTATTATTATTGTTATTATTATTATTATTATTGAGTGAGAGAGCAGTGCATGCCATCAAAGTGACACTGGGGTAAAATATACGAAGCCCAGTATACCCATCATGACTACTCGTCTGATAAGGGTACACTAGGCACATGCATCACAACCATATGTGCGCGACATGGTGATCTCATATCAAGATAAACAGCACATGACTTTGCAGGTGGGGTCCAGTTAGAATTTTCTTCTGGTCGAGTAACCCATCCCGCTCAAAAGGTCCCGGAATAAGGCTTGTTGAACGAAACACCCATGTTTCCAGAGGTGAATTATACAAACCCCAAAGAATCCCTTTCAACATATGGCTATGATGTTCCCCCACTACTTCTGCTCATGATCAGAAATGCACATATTGCCAGCCACTAAGGGACATGCTCAACTGGTTGAGGTCAAGCAACTGACAAGCATTGAGCAGAATATTTGCTGTAGCCTATCTTTTATACCAAGACAAAACAATGTATATGAATAACACTTCCAATCAGTTAAGATCAGCAGCCATGAGAGTCACTGCTTGGTACTGCATCAGGGCATTTATCATCATCATCATCATCATTATTATTATTATTATTATTATTATTATTATTATTATTATGAAGGCGGTGAACTGGCAGAATCGTTAGCACGTCGGGCGAACTGCTTGGCGGTACTTCGTCTGTCGCTACGTTGTGAGTTCAAATTCCGCCGAGGTTGACTTTGCCTTTCATCCTTTCGGGGTCGATAAATTAAGTACCAGTTCCGCACTAGTGTCGATGTAATCGACTTAATACCTATGTCTGTCCTTGTTTGTCCCCTCTATGTTTAGCCCCTTGTGGGTAATAAAGAAATAGGTATTTCGTCCGTCTTTACGTTCTGAGTTCAAATTCCGCCGAGGTCGACTTTGGCTTTCATCCTTTCGGAGTCGATAAAATAGGTATCACTTGAGTACTGGGGTCGGTGTAATTGACTGTCCCCTTCCCTAAAATTTCAGGCCTTGTGCCTATAATAAGAAGAATTATTGTTGTTGTTGTGGTTGTTAAGCAACAAGACGGGTAAGGGTGATTAGGTGGTGGTCTAGGGCTTAGGAGCGGGAGACCCCAGCCCTTGGAAAAAAAAAAACTTTGGTCGTCTTGTTGTAGTCGAGGGCTCTTCGTTGACGCCCGACACCACAGAGAGGTGGCCCTTGAAGTCGCAGGAAATGGAGATCTCCAGGTCCAAATTCTTGGACGGCTGTTGTTGTTGCTGCTGTTGTTGTTGTAGTTGTTGTTGTCTATACATAATCTACCACAGTGGTTCTCAGTCAGGATCTATAGGGTCCCGAAGGGTCCATTTAAGATTTTGGGGTATCCATAATGCTGTTTTGAGGGTTCGTGAATAAAGTTTGCTTTAGATGTATCTATTGGTATGTATTGCAAAAAACAGCCAGATTTCTTTCACGAAAAACAAAATAGGAATTTTGAAAGAAGTTTCTATTTTACTAGTTTTTAAACATCGAACGGCTATGGGGGTCTACCAGAATAAAATAGCAATGAAAGGGGTCCATAGAGTTTTAAAAATAGTTGAGAACCCCTAATCTACCATATTTCGGTTTTATATTTAAGTACTAAAAAAAAGTTGGACCTGATGAACAGAATTCTATATTTGTCTGTTTTATAAAGTAACAGGTGAAGAAATGCGCCTTTTGGATACATGCCTCCTAACAAGTTAGTCACTTCTATATCACATTAGGCTCTGGAGCCTACCTTTTTCCATAAATTGGTGCGACAAATTATCTCCAGTCAAGTTATGCTGATTCCCTGCCGTTTTTCACCAGAGAAAGATTAATGTAACGGAGCACATGTAACCAACGACGGTCCAGGCTGAATTATCCAAACGATGGATTAACTACAACCACCAGAAGCTGTAATGCTCCTTGCTTGATCCATTGCACCTCTTTACGAAGGAATAAAGTCTCACTGTTATTTTAAAGTTTACGCAAAATTTATATAGAACAATGGTATACATGATTCAGTAGTAAAACCAAGGGAGACTTTAGACTCATCATAAAATACTCTTGAGCAAGATACTGTATTTCACGTCGCTCCAGTCCACTCAGCCGGGGATAATGAGTTGTACTTGAAATTCAGAGGATCAGCCTTGTCACATTCTGTACTACATTGAATCTCTCTTAGATCTACGTTAAGGGTACGCGCGCGTGGGTGCGCCAGCCCCTTGCACGTTAATTTCACGAGCAGACTTACGTTGATCGGATCAACTTGAACCCTCGTTGTCGTAACCGACGAAGTGCCGGATCCAGGAACCTCATGCACTGTCAATATATATTTCTTTATTGCCCACAAGGGGCTAAACATAGAGGGGACAAACAAGGACAAAGGGATTAAGTCGATTACATCGACTCCAGTGCGAAACTGGTACTCTATTTATCGACCCCGAACGGATGAAAGGTAAAGTCGACCTCGGTGGAATTTGAACGTCACATGAACTGCAGCAGCTGTTCGTTTTTGTTGTGTTGTCCTTAGAAATTTCCCTGAAACCTTAATTTTTTAATCCTTTAAAACCATTCTCCTGTTTGTTTTACACTAATGGTGACATTCCTGTTGATGGGTGAATCCAACAAAACACTTTCCGATAGATTCAATTGGATTTCCTCTGTCGATGGAACAGCCTCTCACTGCACTAGAAAAAAACTTCAGCCTGTATATCACTTTAACTTTTCTGGACTTCTTTAGTTTGATCTTCATCATGGCTTAGGTTGCCGTTTGATCAAGTGTTGTCAGCACTCGCCTCATTTCGATACGGACATGAATCGTTCGAAGGCACAGCCGTTTTAGCGCCGCCTGTTTGGCGTTGCTGATTCGGCGCAGACTTATTTGACATAAGACGTTTTAATGTCTCTCTTGTTCTGATGTTTCTTTTGTTCTCTTCCTCCACCACTCTCCCTCCCTCCCTCCTTCCCCCCTCTCTCTCCATGTGTATGAAGAAAAGGGAAGTGTTTGTGTCAATCATGTCCAATAAATAAATCCTCTCTCCCTTTCTTTCTCTTTCACTCTTTCTGTTTAAATGTGCCAAAAAGCAACGTCGCCGAACCAGGCTGAATGTCCAGTCAGCCGTGTCAAATCGTCTGCTTCCAAACAAATTGCACCAAATCATTTCCATCTGCCTCTCAACACGGGTTGTGGTTATCTCAGTGACAGCCTCCATGGTACTTCTTATTGGGTGTTGTTGGTTGCCTGGTGCCATTCTTCCCTTCGCGGATTTCTCCTTCGATAGCTGCTGAAAGGAAGTACATTTCGATGGCAAAGAAAATGGAGTTACTTGTACGCAACCATTTACGATTCCCTGTCCCAGATCATGCCAATAGTCTTTTGGCCGTGGTTTTTCTATTGTGCGCCCACACATCCAACTATTGACCAGTAGCATCACTAGGTTTTACATATCTAGATTTTACTGTCTACGTTTTACTGTCTAGCATGTCTAGGTTTTACTGTCAAAATGAAAGATGAGATGGTCACTGCTGGAACGATTTTGATCATAGATCTGCTCTACCAGAGCTGATCTAGATATAAACAACCATTCTTTCTCATTCTGGCACAAAGCCGGCAATTTTGGGAGGAGGACGAAGTCACTTACGTCTACCCTGACCCCGAAGGGATGAAAGGCAAAATCGACCTCGACGGCATTGAAATTCAGAATGTAAAAAGCCGGAAGAAATTCTGCTAAACTTTTTATCCGGCGCGGTAACGATTCTGCCAGCTCGCTGCCTTAAAGTTAAATAACAATAACTGCACATTTATGTGACTAGAAGTACTGAACATGTAAAAAAAAAAAAAAAAAAAAAGACTGATGTCTGTCTTAACAGGAATAAACTGCACAGTCGGGAACAGAATATGAGCCTGTGACCTCTTGATCTGCTGAACGGCACGCTCAAAGATTCTGTATTTCACATGCGAAGAAACTAATGATTGCAATCGCATAGTCTCTATGTATCCCTAAATTAGCTGACCCTAACCCTATAGACTGAATTGTTAAACTTCATCCTGTTGACAAATTTTGTTTAAGGAAGAAATTTGAGGCATCGTTCTAGAAAAGTTGGCTCAAGTTTTTCCTTTGGTTATAACGACAGCGAGTCACGAGGATCCGTGGAAGCAGCACGCTCGTAACCGACAGAGTACAAGATCCATGAATCTCATACACTATCCGTATCTTAAAACTATGACTTAAAAAATTTCGGAAAATAAGCCGAAATTTAAGAATTGAGGGGTGAGGAGGTTAATGAAAATTAAGAAAAAATATCACTATTGTTTTTAAATTAAGTTTCATTTTTTGTTTGAAAATTAGGGAGGTGAGGATTATAATGGTGTCACTAATTTCTAATTTGTTATTATTATTTTTTTTTTACTTTCACGGCTTCTCCCATCGTTTTAAATCTATTGTGTAAAAAAACATTGGCCAAAATCATTACTTAGTAGGGAAACTAAGTAAAATCATAAATTTAATTTTCCGTTTTTTTCTACCGAAAAGGCGTCTCCCATTGTTTTTAAGTGCGTTGTGAAAAAAAGTGGACAAAATCGGTCCGGAAGCCGGGTGGGAGTAGGGGGATTAATAAATTTCCAAACATTTTTTTTCATAAAGAACTTCCCGTCATTTGCAAGGGTGTAGACAAAAACAAAAACAAAAAAAAATGAAAAATCCCCGTCAAAACGAAGAAAATCCAATTTACGTGGCTGTGCTATTTCCGAAGTCCGCCAAGGCCTTCTATTGTGAAAATGACCAGGCAACGACAGGATACTCAGCGAGTGTGTATCTATCTATCTATCTATCTATCTATCTATCTATCTATCTATCTATCTATCTATCTATCTATCTATCAATCAATCAATCTATCAATCAATCTATCAATCTATCTATCTATCTAGTGAACAGGTAATATCCAGAGATACGCAATATAGAAAACACGCAGAAGCGCTCAAATGATTTGAACTTACACTCCAAAATTTTTATCGAGGACTAAGTCCGCGAGATAAAGAATGGCTATAAGGTGAGCTGATGTGGAGATAGAGATGCAGTTAAACACACTTGGACTTGATATATAAAACATACATACATAAATACATAAATACATACTTACATACGTACATACATACATACATACATAATACATACATACATGAAAATATATACAGGAGAAACAAAATCTGAAAATATTTAGATGATGAACAATCATGTAAAAATGTAGGTATATAAATATTTATGAAACAAATTTATATGAAGTACAAAGAATATTGAAAACTAAGGGAGAGAAAGCATGGCAATTTAAGCTCGACAGCTGTTTCTGGGGGTTCTGAATTGCGTAATAGTTATCATGTTCATAATTGGCAGTTGGAGTGTGCAGAAAGTCAAAGATATGCATATCAACATTACCGTAAAACCGGCCGCCTTCGTTAGGGTGGGAAGATCGGCAAAATAACAATTCACATAATATTGGACTTCAATTTCCATACCTTCTCTTCTTAGTCATCTGTATTCTTTGTACTCCATGTAAATTTGTTTTGTAAATATATAAATATTTCTCTGTTTATATATGAATGTCCATCTTCTGAATATTTTACATTTTTTGTTTATAATATGTTTATAATATGTATGAACACGCGCTCACACACACACACACCACACACACACACACACACACACACACACACCGTCTTGGCTTAACAGCCCTCACCGTTTGTTTTTACTGTTTTCTTCTCACTGTCCTGTTTTTGTTACCACTTTCACCCTCCGCAAAAAATCCCAAATTTTCTTTAATTTGCTTTGCGGAACGGACTGTTTTAACAAAGTCGTGTTTTGTCCCTACCTTCGGACCGCGGAGTAGATAACACAGGGGACAACTGATGAAGGGAACGTTTTTTATGTTGCCTATCTCGTTTCTCTGTTTGTTTGTTTCTTTCGTTGTTCGAAAAAACATTTGTTTACTATGTTTTTGTTTTTATGTTCTCGTTTCTCATTTTGTCTACGTTTTTTTTATTTCCTGTATGCATGTAGGTATGTATATATATCTGTAGGTATGTACATATATGTATGTATATATGCATATATTTATATATTATTTATATTATTATATATATGTATATATATGTGTGTATATATATGTATATATATATATATATATATATAATTTGTGTAACATTTTCCCGTTTTTTTTTCCCGTCCTTGTTTTCGTATACATTCGCTACTTTCTTCCAAGGAATCTAATGCTCTTAGCTTAGTTTTTCCTTGGGGCTGGCCAGATTGGAGCAATCTCGAGTATAACCAGCCGAAATTGCAAAGATAATCTGGAACTTGACTGAGGAAAGAAAATTCCGAATGACCCGTCCTTGTTTTCTTTGTATTATCTATCTGGATGTATTGCGTTCTTGTCCCATTTTTCTATTTTTTATATATATATGTAGGCAAGAGTATTGTTACGATTGGTCATTTCTCTTGAAACAATTATGATTTCTGACGAACTTTTGACAAAGCAATGCGCGCTTTCTCCTATCAAATGCTGTCAACAAATTCTTTCTGTAGAAATGCTTATAAACAATTATGATTTCTGATGAACTTATAAACAATTATGAACTTATTTTGCTGCCTATTTTGAACACTTTTCTGTAAACTGTTTAAATACAAAGCCTCTCTTAACATTTTCATATCCTCTTCACTATATATTTTCACTCGTGAGGTACCTTCCAATTTTACTTTGCTATATATATATATATATATATATATATATATATATATATATATATATATGCACATATATGCATATATATATGTGTACGAAACCAAAAAATACGAAGCACGAGTACATGGAACATGAACTATTCTTTCGAAAAACGAAAGACACAAATGGAAAACAAAACAAACAAACAAGCTGTGTACAGTTGTGGAAATCAGCTGCCCAACGAATGTTAACGCAGAGCTGAAGATCTGGGAGAAAGAGAATACCTCGCTGAACTCTGGAGAAATCTACAGTTACTCTATCCAGATTACAAGTTCAGGTTTATACCTGTAATTATTGGAGCCCTGGGATATGTTGCACACTGTTTAAATACCAATCTTGAGAAATTAGGCTTCTCCAAACCAGAAAGGAGAAAGCTGGACAGTAAAAAATTTCAAAACTTTCCAGAAGTTTATCATTTATGCATATATGAGCATGTCTAGATATACAACTATATGCATGAGAATACATACATAAAACAAAACATGCAGATCCGTACGTATACATACATACATACATACATACATACATACATACATACATACATACATACATATATTGTTGATGTTCTTTTCTACTCTAGGCACAAGGCCCGAAATTTGGGGTTAGGGTTAGGGCCACTCAAATAGATCGACTCCAGGACGCAACTGGTACTTAATTTATCAACTCCAGGACGCACTGGTACATAATTTATCGACCTCGGCGGAATTTGAACTCAGAACGTATAGACAGACAAAATACCTATTTCTTTACTAACCACAAGGGTCTAAACACAGAATGGACAAACAGGACAGACAAACGTATTAAGTCGATTATATCGACCCCAGTGCGTAACTGGTACTTAATTTATCGACCCTCGAAAGGGTGAAAGGCAAAGTCGACCTCGGCGGAATTTGAACTCAGAACGTAACGGTAGACGAAATACGGCTACGCATTTCGCCCGGCGTGCTAACGATTCTGCCAGCTCGCCGCCTTACATACCTTGTTGATGTTAAAATTCCAATAAAGGAACATTGGATCTAGGTTAGAAACCGGCTCTTTCTCTATTGGCAAGAAATCTTGAAATAAAACTGGATAATGGCATACATACATACATACATACATACATACATACATACATACATACATACATACATACATACGTACATACATACATACATACATACATACATACATACATACATACGTACATACATACGTACATACATACATACGTACGTACATACATACATACGTATATACATACATACATACATACGTACGTACGTACGTACGTACGTACATACATACATACATACATACATACATACATACATACATACCTACATACATACGTACGTACATTCATACATACATACATACATACGTATATACATACATACGTATATACATACATACATACGTACGTACGTACGTACGTACGTACGTACGTACGTACGTACGTACATACATACATACATACATACATACATACATACATACATACATACATACATACATACATACATACATACATACATACATACATGAACACCACACGCACACGCAGAGAATGTATGAAAAGTAAAGATTTCTAAAGTTGCGAGGAAGACGAAATAAAAGTGTGGAGAGAAATCTTTGTAGTATAGAAATCAACTCAACAAGCTATTCTTCCCGTTGTTTCTTACAAAGAGTAATTATCGAACGCAACAGTTCAGCAGGTTTACCTGGCAAATGATTGATTTTTTCTTCTAAACGCGCGAAAGATTGTGATAGGTCAATGACTGATTGTACGTTGTACGTTGAGGTAGATGCAATAGTATTAGTGAAGTTGATGAAACTGTTAATGATGGTAGCGTAGGAAAACATAAGTTTTTGGGTTTTTCTTAAAGTTTGAAGATGGTATCTTACCAGCGGTTCGATGAAACTATAAAGCCATCTGATCAGAACGACAGCTATTGGGAGATAAATTCTTTTCTCAGAGGAATATTGGTTAATTTTGTCTGTTCAGTGCCATAGGGTGTTTGAAGATAAATGAGAGAGAAAGAAGTCTTAGAGCTGAGAGATCATCGTATACAATGCGAAGTGATTAGATCCTGGATTCTAAACGGTGAATTGAAACCTTAGTCGGCATGTTTCTAAGCTTTTTCCATTATTTTCTTAATTTTCACTCGAAAATTTACGAGTCAGCTGTCAATTTGCGCAACCCGTGAAATATACATTGTTACTTTGACCAAGTTTAGTCATGGGGTTGTTATAAATACGAAACACTAAATAGAATTCTTCCTTTTTTTTTTTATTCGACACCTGTCGTAGAAGCAACATGCCTTGTCACAGCGATGTTAGAGACGTAAAGTCATGGTTCCCTCTCTTTTAGTCGGTATCTATCATAGAAGTAACATTCCTTTCTTTCCCTCTCGGAAACTGGATCTTTTCGGTTTGAACGGCAGTTTTTAACATAATTTCCACGTAACTAAACACTTTTAAACTTCGTATACTGGTAGAATGTGTTTATAAAACATCTTTTTTTCTTGGCTTTATTGAGAAAATTCTAGAGTTTGTAAGATATTTGTTGTTTTTTTTTCTTCAATTTCTGCAATTTCAACCAATGAATGACGTCTATTGAGGTGAAACATTCTGTGCCATGTGAATATGTCCCTCGTTTAAGAAACAGATTGGGTTTATTTACATTTGTGAAGAAACAAAGATACCCTTCCCCCCACCCCTAACCCTAACCTTAAAACAGATTGAAATACAATAGATCGATACTCGGGTCATAATTATGGGCGACAATTTCATATGACACCGCTAGAAAAAACTGCCGTTCAAACCGAAAAGATCCGGGAAACTTTCTCTCTCCTCTTTTCCTTCGGCTACTTTGTATAAAACCACAAAGACGCGAGGAACAACAACTACTACCAGCCTCTATGTATTAACAACAATTCGAAGTTGTTTATCTCATAACGGTAAATAAAAGCCATTTAACACTGGTCGGTTTCTTCTGTTATTTATCCCATGGACTGTGAATTAACTGACATGCTCTTTTCTCAATTTAACAAACTTCATACGTCACAACCACAACCAGGCATTGTCCCGGAATCTTTCGAAGGAAAGGCACAAGGTCAGAAAGGAATACAATTCCAGGGGTAAAAGGGCGTAATAATATTATTTAGAAGGGCGCACGTCTTTTCTAGAGTAGCGCACGTGCCCCTCAGGTCCTTCCTTGGGCCCACTCTGATAGCATCCTGATAACACAAATGATACTCACAGCTTCAATACTGCCATTACAAATGTGTGCCGGGCGGAACGGACATAGTTTGCGGTCGTAACTAAAATGAATTCTGATCAGAGATGAAGTTTGGGGTTTATATAATCTCACAAAAGACTTGTAGGAGGTTCTCTCTGTTTTCGTGCGGAAGCTGAAACGGTTCTTTTGGTGCGTGCGAACACCGCTCATGTCCACAATCGAACGCGATTGGTTGTAGCATCTGTTAACTGGCGTATTAGTTAACTGTGTGTGTGTGTGTGTGGTGTGTGTGTGTGTGTGTGTGTGTGTGTGTGTATGTGTGTGTGTGTGTGTGTGTGCTATGGTTAGTTGAGCCCAAATTGATCAAATATGGTAAAAATAAGATGAAACGTAGATTCAGATCTAATCGAGTATTTGTAAGGTCGAATCCGGAAAGCGATCTCATACATACATACATACATACATACACGCATACATACACATCTATATGTATGTATATGGGTAGGTATGTGTGTGTATGTGTATATTCATTTTTCTGCCTTGCGCCTAGAGTAGAAAAGAATATTACCAAGAGGTTGTGAGCTGGCAGAAACGTTAGCACGCCGGGCGAAATGTTTAGCGGTGTTTCGTCTGCCGTTACGTTCTTAGTTCAAATTCCGCCGAGGTCGACTTTGCCTTTCATCCTTTCGGGGTCGATTAAATATGTACCAGTTACGCACTGGGGTCGATATAAACGACTTAATCTGTTTGTCTGTCTTTGTTTGTCCTCTCTGTGTTTAGCCCCTTGTGGGTAGTAAAGAAATAGGTATTTTGTCTGTCTATACGTTCTGAGTTCAAATTCCGCCGAGGTCGACTTTGCCTTTCATCCTTTCGGGGTCGCTTAAATAAGTACCAGTTACGCACTGGGGTCGATGTAATCGACTTAATCCTTTTGTCTGTCCCCTCTGTTTAGCCCCTTGTGGGCAATAAAGAAATAAGAAATGTTAGCACGCTGGGTAAAATGACTAGAAGTATTTCGTCTGTCTTTATGTTCTGAGTTCAAATTCCACCGAGGTCGACTTTGCTTTTTATCCTTTCGGGGTCGATAAAATAAGGACCAGATGAACATTGGGGTTAGTGTAATCAACTTATCCCTTCCTCCCCACCAAACCTGCTGGCCTTGTGCAAAAATTCGAAACCAATATTACGTATGATGACGTAAGGTAATAGGTATGCAATTAGTGCTCAGGTTGACCTGCTGCCTAAAACTCCAGTTTGGACTGCAACTAAAAAAGCAGGGATGTTTAACTACCTAATGACGATTGGCTGCAGGCAGTATTTCAATGGAGCAGATATTTTATATTTTTTTATTCTTTTACTTGTTTCAGTCATTTGACTACGGCCATGCTGGAGCATCGCCTTAAAGGGGTTTTAGTTGAAGAAATCGACTCCCATAACTTATTCTTTGTAAGCTTAGTACTTATTCTATCAGGCTCATTGGCTGAACTGGTAAGTTACGGAGTCGTAAACACACCAACATCGGTTGTCAAGCGATGGTGGGGGAACAAACACACATAAATTTATATATATATATATATATATATATATTTCTCTATTTCTTTTACTTGTTTCAGTCATTTGACTGTGGCTATGCTGGAGCACTGCCTTTAGTCGAGCACATCGACCCCAGGACTTATTCTATCGGTCTCTTTTGCCGAAACGATAAGTTACGGGGACGTAAACACACCATCATCGATTGTCAAGCGATGTTGGAGGGGCAAACACAGACACACAAACATATACATATACATATACAACGGGCTTCTTTCAGTTTCTGTCAACCAAATCCACCCACAAGGCTTTGGTTAGCCTGAGGCTATAGTAGAAGACACTTGCCTAAGGTGCCACGCAGTGGGACTGAACTCGGAACCATGTAGTTCGTAAGCAAGCTACTTACCACACAGCCACTCATATATATATATATATAAATACGACAGGCTTCTTTCAGTTTCCTTCTACCAAATCAACTCACAAGGCTTTGGTCGGTCTAAGGCTATAGTAGAAGACACTTACCCAAGGTGCCATGCCGTGGGACTGAACTCTGAACCATGTGGTAGGAACGCAAGCTTCTTACCAAACAACCACGCCTGCGCCTATATGTGTAAAATAGAACCAAAGTATGAACAAGCAAACAACTGGTATGATATATTATGACACGTATACAGCAATCCCTCGACTATCGCGGGTGTTACGTTCTAAAACCCCACGCGATAGGTGAAAATCCGCGAAGGAGAAACAGTACTATACTGTATATGTTTAGGTGTAGCATGTTTGAACGATAGCGTAGAGCTTGAAATAAATTCAGTTTTACACACAAATGCAAAACAATACCACACACTCGCCTCCCAAATTTCGTTTTCCATACAGTATGTGCGATTCTTTGTTTACTCATCTACGGTACACTAAGTATTTTCTTTTGATTAATGTGTCATACAGTACAGTACTGTATTTTTATTTATTAATTCTTAGGTGTGAAAATGCTTATTTTAACACAGAAATAATTAGAATCTAAAAAAGGCGCAGGAGTGGTTGTGTGGTAAGTAGCTTGCTAACCAACCACATGCTCCGGGTTCAGTCCCACTGCGTGGCATCTTGGGCAAGTGACTTCTGCTATAGCCCCGGGCCGACCAATGCCTTGTGAGTGGATTTGGTAGACGGAAACTGAAAGAAGCCTGTCGTATATATGTATATATATATATGTGTGTGTGTGTTTGTCCCCCTAGCATTGCTTGACAACCGATGCTGGTTGTTTACGTCCCCGTCACTTAGCGGTTCGGCAAAAGAGACCGATAGAATAAGTACTGGGCTTACAAAGAATAAGTCCCGGGGTCGATTTGCTCGACTAAAGGCGGTGCTCCAGCATGGCCGCAGTCAAATGATTAAAACAAGTAAAAGATAAAAGATCCATCGGCCGTAGAAACCCACAGTATACTAAGGAATCCGAGACATAAATTTACATATATTAGCCAGGAAAATACGCGATGTACTGAAGGCGTGATAAGTGAACCGCGATATGACGAGTAATTACTGTTTATCTAAACACGAGAGTTTAGTTATTACAAGGATATCTATTCACGAAATAACTGCAAGAGACTCCCTGGACACCTAATCCCTTCCTTCTTCGTTTTGATCTATACTCATGTAATAACACGTTTGTTTATGTCATAATGTTACATGACACCATATCCTCAAGCTGTTTATATTTTATTCTATCTTATATGTTGCTTGCGTGGTAAGAAGTTTGCTTCTCAACCACATGGTTCCGGGTTCAGTCCCACTCTGTCGCGTTTGGACAAGTGTCTTCTACTAAAGCCTAGGGCCGACTAAAGGCCTTGTGAGTGGATTTGGTAAACGGTAACTGAAAGAAGCCCGCCGTATATATATATATATATATATATATATATATATATACACACATCTATGCGCGTGTGTGTCTGTTTCCCACTACTGACTGACAACCGGTGTTGGTGTGTTTACGACCCCGTAACTTGTAGTTCGGCAAAAGAGACCGATAGAATAAGTACCAGGCTTACAAAACAATAAGTACTGGGGTTGATTAATTCGACAAAAAATTCTTCGAGGTGTCCCAGCATGGCCGCAGTCAAATGACTGAAACTATATATATATATACAAAATGAGAAAATGGAGAAACATACTTAAATCAATCAATCATCAACCATCAGATAATACCCACTATCTCATTTTATATATATATATATATATATATATATATATATATATAATATATATATATATACACACATCTATGCGCGTGTGTGTCTGTTTCCCACTACTGACTGACAACCGGTGTTGGTGTGTTTACGACCCCGTAACTTGTAGTTCGGCAAAAGAGACCGATAGAATAAGTACCAGGCTTACAAAACAATAAGTACTGGGGTTGATTAATTCGACAAAAAATTCTTCGAGGTGTCCCAGCATGGCCGCAGTCAAATGACTGAAACTATATATATATATACAAAATGAGAAAATGGAGAAACATACTTAAATCAATCAATCATCAACCATCAGATAATACCCACTATCTCATTTTATATTATATATATATATATATATATATATATTATATATATATACACACATCTATGCGCGTGTGTGTCTGTTTCCCACTACTGACTGACAACCGGTGTTGGTGTGTTTACGACCCCGTAACTTGTAGTTCGGCAAAAGAGACCGATAGAATAAGTACCAGGCTTACAAAACAATAAGTACTGGGGTTGATTAATTCGACAAAAAATTCTTCGAGGTGTCCCAGCATGGCCGCAGTCAAATGACTGAAACTATATATATATATACAAAATGAGAAAATGGAGAAACATACTTAAATCAATCAATCATCAACCATCAGATAATACCCACTATCTCATTTTATATATATATATATATATATATATATATATATATACCCACATACATATATATCACGTGATTGTCCAGACTATCGAATGATATACATCACTGATCACAATGCGCTTTGCATCGTTTTAGCTTTCGAATGATGCCACCCCGCTTAGCTAAGTGAGCAGGCCAACTGTTACCCTGATTTCAGAAGAATAGTCCACCGCAGGGTTATCCATTTATAACTGAATGGACTGGACCAACGTTAAAAAAAGTGCTATGTTCATGAATACAAGGCGCTGCTTGGCCGGGAATCGAACCCACGATCTAGCAATCGTGAGTGCAACACCATAACCACTTCACACACACATATAATTTGTATTGGTTTGTTTGTCCTCGTGACTAAGCGGTTCGGCTAAAAAGGCCGATATAATAAGTAGTAGGTTTAAAAAAAAACAAACTAATAAGTACTGGGATCGATTCAAGGAATGCCCCAGCATGGCCGCAGTCCAACTGGTTGCAACAAGTGAAAGATAAAAGATATGCATACACACAATAGCAATTATGAAAGCAACGCGGAAAAAAAAAACTGTTTCAACGCTAACAAGCATATCAAGTTATTTTTTTATATGCCGTTGCGATGATGACTCATGTGTGTGCTAGTTCTTTTGTCCATATCGTCAGTTGAAAAATCGCCTTAAGCAACAATGCAAAGTGAGCGTATAGTATTGCGTCTTACAGCTTTGCCAACAATTTGTCTATGTCGATGAGAGAGAGAGCAAGAGAAAGGACAAGAGAGAGCAAGAGAAAGGAAAAGAGAGAGAGAGATTACACTGTAAACTGTCAGTTAGTCAGACAGCACAACGAATGTCATATCTTCAGCAACTGACAGCTTACAGGACAGGCGCCATTTTGACGGTCAAACACCGTCGTTATACTCTACAGTAGTATAAGCTACTGAAAGTGGTGTTCTGATATATCTCGCTCTCTGTTTTCTTGACAATAGTCATTCTCATTGCTTTTTTGTTCTTTTCTTTTTCCAACAAGTTTTTAATATCTCAGTAACGATTAAATACATAACCCATCAAACATTTCATGAAATTAATCTTATAGTTATATTTGAAGAGTTCTATTTTTTGACACAGGTAAGTTTATTTGAAAGCCATTTAGTTTTAAAACCTTATCGTAATTGTTTGTTAATTTACACGAAATAATTTGTTTCCTTAATTTGCTAAACAAAAAAAAAAAATATTGATGAAAATTTATTCCAATTGTGGAGCATTGTATCAATATGATCATTGACTATTTCGAGGCCGCCCATTTTCACCTCGTTTGACCAGTTGACGTCGGCGAACCTGTTTCTTCGTTTGACATAATCCAAATAAATGACCGGGAAAATGTCGTAATTCACTTCCACTTCTCTATTTGTATCCACCTTACCTTTTGCATCTCGTATATTTTAGTTTATTTCATATGAAGAAAATATTCCGTCATTTTTGTCAACTTCGCATGCAAACTATAAGGAACCATATTATTGTAGCAGTAGTAGGTTCGTTTTATTACTTTTAATACAATCGCGTTTTTATATCGAAAAATTACCTGAAAATTATGAATGAATAAATAAATATTCAATACTGTAAATATTGACAATTTCCTTCGTTTTTGCCAAACGTTTAGAATTTGACTACGCTGAAATCTATCTAGTTGGCTGTACCCGTTCCTCTCATAAATATGGCTTTTTATTTCCAAAAGGAACAGTATAGGTTCTATATTGTTCCTTTTGGAAATAAAAAGCCATATCTAGGAGGGGAACGGGTGTTTTCAATGTTGTTTTCAAATGCATTTGGAACAGGCATGGAAATCACAACATCTATCTTTCTCCCCCATAATACGGCAGCATATAGTAATAACAGATCTTCGTAGAAGTGTATTCTTAAATTTTCTCATAAAAATATATTATAAATATACCAGGAAAAAAGAACAATTATTTGGCGTGCAGTTGTTTTTCCCTTGTATAAATAAAAGGATTATGTCTGATGAACGTTTTTTTTAAATATTATTTTTCATGGATATTTACAATTGTTTACGGTTACATTCAAATTTTTCTGGGAGATCAGCCACCCGACCAAATTACGAAAGAATAACAAATGTTAATATGTTTAAATTTCAATTACTGTTTTAAATATATCTAGGCATTCCTTCGGTATTCGTCAAGAGAGTTTAGGATATCGAAGTATCTAAGACATAATTATTTTATTAATAATCCTAAAAATAGATATACGAAAAGAAAAAGAAGTGAGGTTTAGTAGTAACCGAGGGGACATGTGTAAGAAGCACGGGGTGTTTCCGAGGAGGTGTGTATTTAAAACAAGGATTACGAGAAATATTGAGGCGAAAACCAAATGTTTACATTCAATTTGAGAGAGAGAGAGAGAGAAAGAAAACAAACTAAAAACACATTTAGGTGACTTATAAGTATTTATTTAGGAACAACATTGAAAATATTGATTTTAATGAAGTAAACGAGAACTTTGAAAGCTTTGAGAACAAAATTAATTGTTGTATTGATGTACAAAAGTAATACTTACGAGGTCGTTTTTAAAGCCATGCTTACTACGAGGGAATAAAAACAAGGTAGTTACCACATTAATTATAAGATGTTGCAGAAATTTGGGAACAAATTCAATTTCCTGGCCGTCGTTTCATTTAATCACATCACAGAGATTCGAAATATAAATGAAAATATGGTACTACTAGCGAAGACTGGACCCGGTGCGCGCAGTAGTACCTGAAAATATATTAGCTCGAGAACAATATGATACATAAACACAATATTGAATGTTTATGGAATCGCACGGAAAGAATATTTAAAAGAATGCCACGTGGTATATGGGACGAAAAGTTTCAGCTGAACATTTTCGAATTTCTGTGGCGTGACGAAATTAAGCAAGTTTCTGATGATTCTTTTACAGAATTACATTCTAAAGTAAATGTTGTTTCTAATTAAATGAAAGTACACAATGTTTGGTTTCCGTTTCGATATTTCATGTAAGCTTTGATGTGTTTTTCTTTACATTCCTCAACTCCTCTGCATTTACCATAACAGAGAGTGAAATATAACAGTAAAGTAACAAGTGACTTCGAAGGCTGACTGTTTCAATAACAAAGGTGTATCTCGACATCACCTTTCTCACTATAATTACGGACAATAAACATATAAACGGTGTCTACTCATATATGTCCCTATTTTAATAATCATCCCTGCCATTTTTGCCCCCTAATGCTGGCTCATGACTTGTTGAGCAGGCTTGTTGTAATTAAAGGCACACCAGCAGTAACCATCCCTCATTTTTTGCCTGTGCCTTTGCTCTCTTTAAGACAGATGTTTTTTTGAAGAGGAATTTGGCAGCTTTTTCAAGCAAGTGTATGGATGATGTACGGATTTCTACTTGGACCGTTATCGCCTTTATCATCCACGCTACTAAACTTACAATGTCTCGTATATAAATATCGAACTCATAACAGGTAGCTCCTAAGCCTGTGGTTTTTAAGTGAGGTATAGTTTGTAAAGGATGTCACAAGATTTTACAAAATTTTATATCTAAATGACGCTATTGACAAAAGAACCCCCCAAAAAACTCAATATGTAGGAGTGGATGTGTGGTAAGTAGCTTGCTTACGAACCACATGGTTCCGGGTTCAGTCCACCTGCGTGGCACCTTGGGCAAGTGTCTTCTACTATAGCCTCGGGCCGATCAAAGCCTTCTGAGTGGATTTGGTAGACGGAAACAGAAAGAAGCCCGTCGTGTATATATATATATATGTATGTGTGTGTGTATGCTTGTGTGTCTGTGTTTGTTTCCCCAACATCGCTTGACAACCGATGCTGGCGTGTTTACGTCCCCGTAACTAATCGTTTCGGCAAAAGAGACCGATAGAATAAGTACTAGGCTTACAAAAAATAAGTCCTGGGGTCGATTTGTTTGACTAAAAAGGCGGTGCTCCAGCATGGCCACAGGAGATAGGGTGATATAACGGGGATGTTGAAAACCACGGCTGTTGCACCAATTGCTAGAAGTAGCAACCACATTCTTCAGTCATACCTTGAGGCAAGCATTAGCAACCTTGTTTGAGAAGCGGGCCGCATGAGACCTGGCTTATCATTAGGCGGGCCGCAATACTAAAAAAAAAAGAAAAAGAAAAACTCAGGGTATTTTTCGTTAGGCATGCCATTCAAGAAGTCCTACAAACCGCAAATTGCCTGTGCCTGTTTTAAGGGTTGATGTGTTGCTACCACGCAACACCCCACCTTTTTTCCTCTCCCTCAAAATTTCTTCGTCATGTTATGTTTTTCAACAACAGGTATTTCGATTTTGTGCCCCCAACACCCAAGAAAAAAACAGCTTTTCAAAATTTCAGTTTGGGTAAATTGGGTATATCCTGGCCCCAAATTTTGATTTCCCTTTCCCGGTGGTGCTGGAGGGATGATTTCATTCGGAAAGATTTGGGTTTACATGCAATTTAATCAACTAAAAAAGTGAAAATAAATTATAGTGAAATCCTTTGATTTTATTTATCTTTATCTCTTGTTTCAATCATTTGACTGTGGCCTAGCTGGGGCATCGTCAGAAAGAAACAATGTAAATATTTTGGTTTCCATTATTGATGTAAATTTGTTAAAAAATGGTTTATCCCTTATGTTTGAAGTCTATGCATTCATCTGATGGGAACGGTTTCTTATTTTTTTATTGTGTACAAGGGGCTAAACATAGAGGGGACAAACAAGGACAGATAAAGGAATTAAGCCGATTATATCGACCCCAGTGCATAACTGGTACTTATTTAATTGACCCCGGAAGGATGAAAGGCAAAGTCGATCTTGGAGGAATTTGAACTCAGATCATGACGGCAGACAAAATACTTATTTCTTTACTACCAATAAGGGGCTAAACACAGAGAGGACAAGCAAGGACAGACAAACGGATTAAGTCAATTATATCGACCCCAGTGCGTAACTGGTACTTATTTAATCGACCCCGGAAGGATGAAAGGCAAAGTCGACCTCGGCAGAATTTGAACTCAGAACGTAGCAGCAGACGAAATACAGCTAAGCATTTCGCCCAGCGTGCTGATGTTTCTGCCAGCTTGCTACCTGATGGGAATGGTTTCTTTCAAATTGTTGTAATCATCATCATCATTTAACATCTACTTTCCATGCTGGCATGGGTTAGACGGTTTGACACAGAGCTGGCTAGCAGGGAGCTGACTAGACTCCAACTTTCTACTTTATGAAAGTACAGCAGCTTGGAAAATTCACTTTGATCCTTCTGATTGAAAAGAATTCCTGAATTTGTTGGTGAGATCCAAGCCATGATTGACAATGGACCCTCCAAGTCAATCAGGTCCATTGCCAGGGACATAGGAGTGTCTGAGTTTCTTGTCAGGCAGGTAGTGCATGAAGACATTCAGTATTCCTCATACAAGATGAGAAAGGGACAATTTTTATCCCAAGCCATCAAGGACAAGTGGAAAGACCACACTATAAAGCTTTTGAACAAACTCAAGCATCTCATCCGACCAAACATTCTTTGGTGTTTCTCAGACAGGAAAAATGTCTACCAGGATCAGATGATGAGCACACAGAACAATTATTGGCTTGCTATGATCCCCAAAGCATGTACCAAGATTGATAAAAATCAAACATCCGATCAACATCATGGTGTTTGGAGTGATCACTAGTGATGGCAACATTATGCCTCCATTCATCTTCCCACATGGCCTCAGACTCAACATGGAGGCCTACATCTAGTGCCTGAATATCAATTTAAAACCAGTGGTCTAGCATATTAAAATCTGAAGGTTCAGAAAATTATATTACATACATATAAGAGGGATGACCACTACGTGGACAACCTTTATGATAGAAGTAGATCCGCTATGGCCTTACCACTAGGAAAGGAATGTTTTCAAGAAAATTTAGCAAACGCCAGAACATAAGCGAGCAAGACAAATGAAAAGAAACAAAAATATAGATTAATCATAGACATGTTTTGCTATCAACAGTTACGCAATTTTACTTACACAATTGTCCGTAGCTCTTTGGTATGATCATCATTGCAAATATAATTTGCAGAACTATACACAAGACGTCCGCATGAGAACTTCAGCATCATTTTTATCAAACCAGTCTCTGTGTCTGGCAGTAGCATATTCCAGTGTTTCAGCAGCACATTGAAGAACCTGGTCTTGAAAATCTTCCCATCCTGTAGTATTTTCAATGCTGGACAAGCGAGTCTGAAGCTCTCTCCTCAACACAGCATCATATATCTTGTGGACATTCAGATGCCGAGGAGTGCCAACTGGACCTCATCTCTCTTTCACTCTAATCGTCATCCGGAACTTTGCTCACACCAGACTGTGGTCTGTCCAGCATTCCGATCCATGAAAGGACTTGACATTACAAATATCACAGATGTCATGCTTGCGGATGATGACATAATCCAGCAAGTACCAAATTTTAGACCTTGGATGCATCCACGTTGTTGTGTGATCACCTTTGTGCATAAAATGAGTGCGTGCAATGTAAAGTCCATGTTTATTGCAAAGCTCCAGCAGCATGAGACCATTGCTATTCATTTTCCCTACAACAAAACATCCTAGAGAGTTCCTTGTTTGCCAATCTGTTCCAACCCTGGCATTGAAATCCTCCAGTAGAATGACTTTATCAGAATTAGGGAGTTTCCTAAGTATGGCTCTCAGCTGGGTATAAAAAATAGTTTTATCTTCATCACAACTAGGAAGTAGGTGGATAGGCACTTATTAAAGTAGCAAACTGTGCACCTTTCAGGTGCAATTGTAGAGTCATTAGACGTTGATTTATAGGAACAGGAAGCTCCTCCAATTTCTTAAGGATATCAGATCGAACTGCAGAGCCAACTCCAGCCTCTCTGCACTCTACCTTCTGCCTCCCCTTCCAAAAAATGGTGTATCCACCTCCTACTTCCTCAAGCTGACCATCACCTTCTATATGAACCTCCGAAAGTGCAGCTATATCAATGTTATAGTGCAGTACGTCTTTCAGGCCTACAGTCACTCTTGTTATCCACAAGTGTGCACACATTCCAACATGAAATGTTCAAGTTCCATCCAAATTTTATAAATAATAAGTCGCTTTGTCTTTTGTGCTAAACTGACCAGATGTAGAAAGACAGGCAATTTTTGGTTCACCTTTTCTAGAACCTCCCCAGCCTCCGAGTGAGCAATGCCCTCTCCAAACGGAGCTGCTCAGACACCCATGCAGCAACCGAATCCTATCGTTGTCTTGGGCGACAAGAAGATGACTTTATATCTAGCATGGGCTGCCTACGTGCAGGTCACTGACTACATGCTACCAACCTGTCAGGTCTGCATGCTTCACCACCTTCCCATTGTTATAGGACTTCCGAATAAGAATAAAATAAATATATACTAAAAATAAATAAATATACAAATTTATACTAAAAATAAAGATACATGTGTACTGAAAATAAAATAAATATATATAAGAAAAAAAGCAGCACATATCGAGCAGAGGTCAGAAATGCATGTGCAGTGTTTTAGGTCCAATAAGGCTTGCACAACACCTCACAGACCCTCTCCACTTTATTGACATTATCCAGAGACAAGTCAGAGAAAGATGTCTGGTGCCAATATGAGTCGCAGGCTCAGGGATGTGGGAGTGCCATGATCTCTTGCACAAACCAAAGATTCCCCTAAAATGTCCAATACCATTCCCTGCATATCTGGTTTTATATCAGTGACTTTCTTCTAGAGACATGCTTCAACAGAAGCTGAGGGATACCTCACTTCCATTGGTCTTTCAGCGTGCTGGACATCATCCCGGAATTTCTACATATCCGTGCTATTGCTATATAGCCGTTGAGCCTGCACTAGGGTCATCCAAACTTTCAAGGGTCCTTGATCACTTTCATCAGAGATGTCTTAGACACATTCTGAATGTTGGATGGACCTTAAAAACTCCAAACACACAGGTCCTGAGGACAGCTGATATCTTGAGTACTGAGGTGATGGTGCACAAGCACCGGTTATGTTGGACTGGACACCTTATTAGAATGAAGGATAGCAGGATCCCTAAGCAGATTCTATATAGGGAACTTGTTAATGGAAAGAGACCCCGGCAGAAGCCAAGACTGCGATTTAAGGACTGAGTCAAGTTGTCATTAAAGGCTTGTGATATGTAGGAAACTGACTGGGAGAGCAATGTTTTCTCAACACCACAGATGGAGGAAGCAGGGGCTCAACACCTTTGAGAAATGGCATATTCTGCATGAAAAACTTAAGCGTGCTGCTCGAAAGTGCACTGCTGGTGTGGTGAATGGGAAAAGCTTGGTTTGCAATGTTTGCAGTTGTGTGTGCTTGTCAAGAGCAGGGCTCATTAGCCACCAATGGAGCCGCAAATGCAAAATATAAGTTAGTCCTAGAGCACACAATGTTCTTGAAAGTCACCAATGGTCTTCCTCGGTCAAGACTGGATGGCCATCATCATCATCATATATATATATAAATATATATATATATATGTGTGTGTGTGTGTATATATGTAAATATATATCTATGTGTGTGTATATATGTATATATATGTAAATATGTATATATATATATATGTATATATATATATATATAATATATATATATATATATATAATATATATATATATATATATAATTATATATATATATATATGTATATATAATTATATATATATATACATACATATATATATATATACACACATATATATACATACATATATATATATATATACACACATATACATACATATACATACATATATATATATATATACACACATATACATACATACGCATATATATATATATATATATATAATTAATTAATAAGGGTGAGAGAATTAGATACTAATTTAATAGTATATCTATTCAACACCAAGTGGCCTAGTGCTCCGAGAAACCTGGATTATTATAATATTTTATAATATATTATAATATTTTTACAAAATAAATATAAGAGAGTGGTCACTATATGGCTCACTCTAGCACCAGTTAATCCAAAAGGTTTCAACCACAAAAATACATGTTTCCCATGAAAGTCATATATATATATATACACATACATACATATATACACATACATATATATATATATATATATATGTGTGTGTGTGTGTGGAGGCACATGGCTTAGTGGTTAGGGTGTCAGCACTATGATCGTAAGATTGTGGTTTCGATTCCTGGACTGATTCCTGTGATCCTTTCTAACAATTTGCGTAAGAGTCTGATGGTCCCTATCTGAAAGTCTTGGTTTCTTCTGGAGTTTTGTTTTGATGAGGAGGGTTTTCCCTCTTTCTCAAAGGCTGTCATTACTTTCGAGACAGTGCTTCTTGATACACTAACCATTTTGGTTGTTTTCGTTATGCTAGTGCCTGCCATACGAACACCAACAATTTGACCTCTTTGAAAGTCCGATAGATGTGTCATTTTAATGAATTTTAATTACCTTTTTCTGATGATATCTAAAAAAGAAACAGCAATTTTAACAAAACACTAATAATAAATAAAAAAAACAAGCTTTTGACAGTTTTATAGATATTTCAAAATTATGATACTATGATGCTAGGTGTTTCTACTATTTTGTCCAACCTTGTATATATATATAACTAATAATAATAATAATATTAGGGAATATTATTCCAAACTTACTGGGAAAAATTCAATTTAGTAATACTAAATCAAATTTCACAATATATAATATATGTATATAAATTAGAGAAGAACCAACCTTTTATCAATTTAACAATGATATAATTATATCTAATTTATATATATATAGGAACAATACACACACTGATATTATTAATAGCAGCCAGGATGAATAAAATCCTGTTTTACAAATTCATAATATATCCTTTCTATTATAGGTCAAGGCCTGAAATTTTGGGAGAGTAGGGCTAGATGATTACATCAACCCTGTGTACAAGTGGAACTTATTTCATCAATCCTGAATGGATGAAAGGCAAAGTCTATGTCAGTGGAATTTGAACTCAGGATGTAAAAATTGATGAAATGCTGCTAAGCATTTTGTCTGGCATGCTAACAATTCTGCCAGCTCACTGCCTTTTTAAAAATAATTGTTTCAAATTTTGGAAACAAGGCTGTAAAAATTTGATGGGGAGAGGTTTAGTCAATTATATTGACCCCAGTGCTTGACTGGTACTTATTTCATCAACCCTGAAAGGAAGAAAAGCAAAGTCACCCTTGGCAGAATTTGAACTCAGGACTTAAAAATAGACAAAATGCTACTAAGCATTTTGTCAGACATACTAACAATTCTGACACCTTACAGATTTATAACATATAAAATGTTGTTGTTCGTTCCTTCTCAAACGTTCCTTGGCCTATAGGTTCCCCACCTGGATGGGATGCTGGTCCGTCACAGGTGAGCTGCAAGATGCAGGAGGAAAAAGTGAGAGAAAGTTGTGGTGAAAGAGTCAGCAGAAGTTCGCCATTACCTTCTACCGGAGCTGCGTGGAGCTTAGGTGTTTCGCTCATAAACACACAGATCGCCCTCTCTGAGATTTGAACCCACGATCCTTCAACTGCAAGTCTGCTGCTCTAACCACTAGGCCATGTGCCTCCACAATATATAAAATATTATTTATAATAATATTTGCTTTAATTTTTCAGGAATTCCATTGGCATAATGGCTTCAGATTGTCTAGACCCCTTGGAAGAATGCATTTCAAAAGCCTTACCAACACAGCCTATTTCAGGTGTAAAAACTCTTGCAAAAACCCTGAGGGACATTGGCGTGGAAACTCTTGAGGACCTGCAGTATGTTGAAGCTTCAGATCTTTCATCAGTTCTGAAACCAATCCAGATACGCAAACTTCTTCAACAAACCAAACGTAAATATGTTTATATTGTTTTTAAGGAATTAAGCTCTGTATTCATATCATGTTATTGCTGTTTTTGTTTTTGTTTAGAAAACCTATGATCAAAAGTATTCCAACCATGACGAACCTATCTCTTATTTTAGTATTGAAGCATTGTATATAAGTTGGGTCCTTGATGCTGTGTGGTGGCTTAACCATTTAACATTCAGATTACTTTGTCAAATGTAATCCTTATTTATTCATACAGTTTTGAATTTAGCATACATTGTCTTGTAGTTTTAAGATTTCAATTATGTGATTGTATAATTTTAAAATGACATTGTAAGGTAGGTGTGAGTGGCCCGATTTGGTCAGTTTGATCATAAAACAGGTAAAATATTTGGGCTTCATATGGCCAGTTTAAACGCTAAAGGGTGAAGTGCCTCAGTGACTTTGAGAGCTATGTTAGAGGAACACAAGCTTTTGGTTGAGCCTTGCATGCTGGACATGTCAAAGGATAGGGGCCAAAATAATATAGACTACCTTTTCCCCAGAGGTAAAAATGGGTTTGCTTAAGGCCAACACCCCTACCTAAAAAAACACAAAGTCACAGAAATATCAAATGACAGTTCAAACCCTGCAAGATCTGGGAGAAGAATCTTGTTTCTTTTAGTTATCAATGGATTCAATGCTTTGGATAAAGCAGGGATCCAACTGGAGGGAAGCAGAAAAGACAGCCTAGGGTTGTAGAAAATGTCATTTATGGCCTATGCTCCATAGGCAGTGAAAGGGTTAATGCTAAAGCTAATAGGTGTGAGTTCAATCCATGCATTTGTCAAACAATACATAACAAAACAAACTCTAATTCTAGTGGAATAAATAAGTGACAAAACAAGTAGAAAAACAACTTGAATGAAAATGTCCTTGGAATGGACAAAGAAATGAGAACAGTCTGTCAGTGGATTTTATAAAAGATTTTATTCCAAATTCTGCAAACATTACTGAACTGGGCAAGCTTCTGAAGAAGACTGGAATTTACAATGGCTGAAACATTGTAACCATAACAACCAAATTGAAGATACTACTCTGAATATTTCAATCACTGTCCTCATAATTTAATGTCCCCTTTTCTATGCTTGCAAGGGTCAGGATGAAATTTGCTGAGGTAAATTTTCTTTAATTAGATGCCCTTCCAGTCATCAAGCATCACTTGCTTCTAAGCAAATAAATATTTCCCTTTGCCTGGCCATGTTTGTCACAGAAGTCTGGAAGCAAACAATCTCTCTTGAATCATGATGGTATTCATTTACAACCATCATGTGATATATAGACAAGGGTACACACACACACACACACACACACGCATATATTTACTACAAGTTGCTTTTAGTTTCATCTGCCAAATCTATTCACATAGTCCAGGGCTACAGTGGGATTGAATCCAGTTATGTCCATATATATAAATATATATATATATATATATATATATTATATATATATATATATACAAGATAAGAAAATGGAGAAATACATCTAAATCAAATATCAATTACCAGATAAAACTCAATCACATACTTTATTAAACCACCATATAAGAGACTGTAGGGTTAAACATAAAAAAGCAGAACAAATCATTGTACATAAAGGAATGGTTTAATAAAGTATGTGATTGATTATTATCTGGTAATTGATATTTGATTTAGATGTATTTCTCCATTTTCTTATTTGTATTAGTAATTTGTGGTAAATCATTTTACCTTTGCCCATATAATACAGTAAATGAATTGATTGCATCGCAATCCTTAACATTTATGTATTAACTCTGTTGGGTACTTCACTAGCAGTATACTGGATATATGTTATCCCATGGAGAGTTGCATTTACAACCCCTATCTCAATTTGTATATATATATATATATATAGGTGCTGGAGTGGCTGTGTGGTAAGTAGCTTGCTTACGAACTACATGGTTCCGGGTTCAGTCCCATGGCATGGCATCTTGGGCAAGTGTCATCTACTATAACCTCGGGTCAACCAAAGCCTTGTGAATGGATTTGGTAAATGGAAACTGAAAGAAGCCTGTCGTATGTGTATATATATATATATATATATATATATATATATACCACCTGTGTCGGTGGCACATAAAAAACACCATCCGAGCGTGGCCGTTTGCCAGCCTCGTCTGGCACCTGTGTCGGTGGCACATAAAATCACCCACTACACTCTCGGAGTGGTTGGCGTTAGGAAGGGCATCCAGCTGTAGAAACACTGCCAGATCTGACTGGACTGGTGCAGCTTTCGGGCTCCCCAGACCCCAGTTGAACCGTCCAACCCATGCTAGCATGGAAAGCGAACGTTAAATGATGATGATGATGATATATATATATATGTATGTATGTATGTATGTGTGTGTATATGTTTGTGTGTCTGTTTTTGTCCCCCAACATCGCTTGACAACCGATGCTGGTGTGTTTATGTCCCTGTAACTTAGCGGTTCAGCAAAAGAGGCCAATAGAATAAGTACTAGGCTTACAAAGTATAAGTCCTGGGGTTGATGTGCTTGACTAAAGGTGGTACTCCAGCATGGCCACAGTCAAATGACTGAAACAAGTAAACGAGTAAAAAAGAGAGTAAAAGATATATATATATATATATATATATATTTGTGTTTTATAAAAGTGTGTCAGTTTATATTTTCTATCATTAAACATTTCATGACTATATTTGCAATGAAATTCACAGCCTAATTTGGAAAATAATCTTGAAATTTGGAAGGATTTAGTCAAAGTATCTTTTTCATTAAGCGATGTTTCATGTAACATGACGTAAAAAATTATACTTACGCAATAATAGTTTCACATTTTGGCACAAGGCCAGTGGATTCAGAGAAGCAGGTAAGTCAGTTACAACATCCCCAGTGCTCAACTTATTTTATTGACCCTGAAAAGATGAAAGGCAAAGTCGACCTTGGTAGAGTTTGAACTCAGAATGTGAAGACAGACAAAATGCTGCTCAGCATTTTGTCTGGTGTGCTAATGATTCTGCCAGCTCACTGCCTTATATATAGTATTAAGATAAAAAGATTTAATTTGATTTAATTGAAAAATAAACATTTTAAAATGAGAGAAACAGAAGCCTTCCTGGCTGGTCTCAGATGAGTGTCAAATGAATTAATATAATTAGAGGCAGTGAGGTGGTAAGCGTGGAGGTGTGTGGCTTAGTGGTTAGGGTGTCAGCATCATGATCGTAAGATTGCAGTTTTGATTCCTGGACCGGGCAACACGTGTTCTTGAGCAAAACACTTCATTTCACGTTGCTCCAGTCCACTCAGCTGGCAAAAATGAGTAACACTGCGATGGACTGGCATCCCATCCAGCTGAGGAACACATACGCCATAGAAACCGGGCCCATGAGCCTAGCTAGGCTTGAAAGGGGCGACATCATTTAAGGTGGCAAGCTGGTAGAATCATTACTACACCGGGCAAAATGCTTAGTGGTATTTCATCTGTTTTTACATTCTGAGTTCAAATTTTGTGCAGGTCAACTTTGCCTTTCATCCTTTTGGGGTTGATAAAAAAGGTACAAGTTGAGCACTGGGTTCGATGTAATCGATTTACCCCCACCCAGAATTGCTGGCCATGTGGCAAAATTTAAACCCAATATAATTAGAAGCAATTTTAGGAGTGGGGGTAGTCTCAGGTGAGTTTGTATGAGAAGAATTAATGTAAATTAATATTTTGTATCCCTCGTCGTACAGCTGATAATATCTGACCTTTTATTTTTTTTAGTTGACTTGAACCAACCACCAACTACTTTGTACTCTTTACCTGGTCAAATACAGAATATGATATCAAAGATTGGAGCACCTTTCCAGAATAACAACTTACAGCAACCTGTGATAGGAAACCTACATAGTTCATTGCCGACTTCAGGAGTTTGTGTTCAACTTCCCCTACCGAAAATGACCACGTCAAATGTATCAAAACAAACTATTGTAGAAAACTCACACAACTCCATCATGTATCCGCATAACAACACTTCACCTCTTCTCCCGCTCAGTATGCCTGGCTCATCTCCAACCAATCAGTCCAGCCCTCAGCTGTCTAATGTAACTCAATATCAGAACCGTAACATACCACAGTACAGTAATATGAACAATGTTATTCTGCCATCGACTCAGGTTGTTGAAGTGACCCCAAACCTCTCTGCAGGTAATAATCCTGTGAAAGATATTTCTTCTGGCGTCAACAGAGCAAGGGTAAGGAATCAGTCAAAACGGGACAAACTTTCTCTGATGGCATCATCGCTTGAAAGAGATGATAATAGTTCTAAAGGCATCAGTCCTAGCTTGTCTTCTCTCACTCGTCTGTGCTCAGTTTATGGCGGAGACAGAAAAGAGGTAGTTGAGATATCACCACAGCCTGCAATCGATAATGCTGGATGGAATACGGAGAACAGTGAACCGAAATTGTCTGCAGCTGATCCTATTATTGTTAGTGATGATAGCAACTGTTCGACTACATCAGAGACTTTGAATTCTAAAAATTTTGACAAGATGTCAGACAACAGTCTGATGACCCACACATCTGAATTATTACCTCTAGCAAATATAAACAATGATAAACAGCAGCAGCAACAACAACCTTTGGATATATTTTCAGTTAATTTACCTATTGGATTATATCCTGAAAACAATTCTAATATGTTTGCTGATGAAAATTCAGAATGGGTCCAAAATTTTCAGATCCCCATTGATAAAATGCCTCCGGCTCTTATTCATGCTTTGAAGAACAAACAACGTCCGGAATCAAACCTTCGTCGAGAGATGATTCGTGTTGTTGTTGCAGAAGCAATAAAATTCTGTGCAAGACCAAACCGAAGACAGTTATTTTTCATTGCACATAAAATGGTGACCGAATATCCTGAATCCTTGATGGATGATACACTAAGTCCCAATGGTAGACAAACTGGTTTTGAGGCCATTTTGAAACAGTTGCAATCTCGTGTTGAAAATATCAATCGGTTTGACCGTGGACAGTTCCTTTACCAAAAGAAGTTAATGTCTTGGACTAAGACTCAGCAAAAATCTGATTCTGGCAATCAGAAATCAAGTAAGTTGTTGAATAACTACGGCTGCATTAACTGGCAGCCACTAAAATTACCCCCAAATGAAACAAAATGGAGCCTGAGAATGAAACAGGATTTACTGCGGAGCATCTACAGTTCAAAGTGGGATGTTGAATTTGTGGAAAAAGACATGATAACTACTTTCTTTTTCCAAAGAAAAGACATCAATAATGGTGCTTCCATCACCACATTACACAAAGACTGGCCTTTTCTCTTTGAAGAAATTGGGCTAATGGTTCATTTCAAAGAACTGACCACAATCGACATGAAAAGCGTTATAAATGACTTTCTCAACAATAGTAAAGTGGAAACAATTATTAATGTAATGAAATCCCTTTTTTTAATTACTAACATAACAGATATAGAACAGATTCTCCAAACAGCTGCCAACTACAAGAAATGTGAGAAACAGAACTCTGAGAATGATATCAATGTTGCATTAATGATGCAACTTCTAATGGTATATCTCGGTGAAGATATACAACATCTATTTCCTCTTGTACCAGTTAGTATCGTATTTTTATTCTATTCCTGTTGTTCTTTTATTCTTTTACTGGTGTCAGTCATTGGACTGTGACTACACCGGGGCATTATCTTCAAAGGTTTTTAATTCATTGTATCAACCACCCCTTCCAATACCAGTTTGGTAATATATTTTATTGTTCTGTACTGTTACAATACTTAAAGTTGGTTTAAGGGTTCAAAATACAGTGTGTTGTTGGTGATGTTTGGCCATAAGGCAATCCTAATTGAGCAGACCCATGTATGAATGTTTATATGTACAGGGTGGGGCAGAGAGAATGGACATTTTTTGAAATATCTATTACTCAGCCCCAGGGAAAGAGACATGTCTGACAGGTACCATTTGGTCCATGGTGTCTTTATATTTTTTCTTTTCAGGTGAGGCCATGGTGCTGTGGATGATAGAGCATTGTGTGTTTGCTTATGATAGTTACATGAAGAATAATGAGTCTATCAGAGCAGTTCAGCACGAGTTTCAGCACCACTCCAATATTCACCAAAGCCAGGCTGTTCCCACCCATAACGCAATCTTATGTTGGGTGAATGCATTTCGTACATGAAGTACACTAATGAATAGGAGACTGGTGGGGGTGCCACAAATGGTACGAACCCCGGAAAATGGGGAATGTGTCAGACAAGCTTTGATACAGAGTCCGAATCACTCTGCTTGGAGGCATTCCACTGAACTTCACATTGATAAATGATCAGTAAGGCGTATTTTGCATGAAGACCTGCATTTCCACCTGTACAAATTGGTCATTGGGCAACAGTTGAAACCACGGGGCTATGCACAGCGGCTTAACTTCGCACGTCAGATGGAAGCAAATTTAGAGACAAATGACAACCTCATTTTGTTAATGAGTGATGAAGCTCATTTTCATCTCAATGGCATGGTGAATCAACAGAACTGTCATTATTATGCTACTGAAAATCTGAGAGAACTGAATGAAAGACCACTGCACAGACCAAAAGCGATGATCTGGTGCGCTGTTGGAAGAGCTGTTGTCATTGGTCCTTACTTTTTGAAGACAATAATGGAAATGCTGTGACTGTGAACTCCGAGTGAAAATTCGAGATGATAAACAACTTTTTGTGCCTGAATTATGATGAAAATGCATGCCTATTCTACGTGTGTGGTTTCAGCAGGATGGAGCGATGGCCCACACAGCCAGAGCATCAATGGACGTTCTTCGCCCTCTCTTCAGTGACTACCTCATTTTCAGGTTTGCTGACATTCCTTGGCCCTCTCAGTCCCCTGATTTGTCCATGTGCGATTATTTCTTGTGGGGAAACCTCAAGGCATGTGTGTATGCACATGAGCCCCATACATTGGACGATTCGAAGGAAGCTATTCACATGGAAGTCACTCGAATCGACAGAGCAATGCTGGAGAGAGTGGAGGCCAAGTTCCAAAAACGCCTTCAGAAATGCATCAATGAAAATGGACACTACGTGATGGATGTTGTTTTCCACACTTGATTTTGACAAATGCTAATACAATACAAACACATTGATGTCAATAAAAGTTGTTTGCAGCTAAAATTAATGATTTTCTGAATTTTTCAAAAATGTCCATCCTTTTTGCCCCATTCTGTATATGGATATTTGTATACAATTTTTATATATTCATGTATATATATATATATATATATATACCCATGTACTTATCTATCTGTTTACTTACATATCCATTTGCCTACACACACACACACACACACACACATGTATGCACACATCTACATAACAGCTCTACCAGTGTATATAAAAACTGTGGATATTGGGGTATGATTACCTTCTACATATATTTCCTATTTAGTACTGGAAATGTTTCATTTATGAGGATGTACACCTGTATTTGTGTGAGTATTGGGGCCTTCAGGTGCTTGGATAAAATGCAGATATATATATATATATATATATATTGGTGCAAGCAGGAAAAATAGAACTCAAAATATAAGCATATGCATATATTAAAATTTAGCAGCAGTCACAGAGTGACTCAAGGTCTGAGAGTTTTGTTCCCTGGCACTTAGAGTGCCAACGCATGAAACTCTTGGACCTTGAATATTAATAATATATATATTTGTCCAATCCATGTCAGTGTGGAAAATGGATGTTAAATGATGATGAGAATGATATTTACATGTTTGTATGTATATATATGTTTGTATATATGTATGTGTGTGTATATGTGCATATTTTTGCACACACACACACACACATATATATATCAATATATATATATATATTATTCATATTGTGTTTGTTTATTTTTTCCTTCTTTGTTCACTTACATAGGTGAATTATACTGTAACAGACTTAGAATCCTCCAACATTCCTGAAACTCCATGTCTTATTGCCTGCGGTATGTATGTTCTTACATATTTATAGTCAAAATTATATTAATTATGTATTTTTTTATATGATGTCTTTTAACATTCCATTAGTATTTTTTTTGTTATTATTCCACGGTTTACTTTTACTATATTAGTTTGTTATATATCTACTGTTCATTCATATAAACACTTATGTTTGGTCTGTGTGTGTATATATGTGCACATTCTTATACATGTGTGTGGCTTGTGTGTCTGTCTGCACATGTATGCTTGAATGATTATATATATATATACCGTAAATCCTTGAGTATAATCCGCATTTTTTTCCCAAAATCTAAAGGTCAAAATCCCTAATGCATATTATATACGAGGTTAAAAAGGAAAAATATTT
Source organism: Octopus sinensis (assembly GCF_006345805.1). Lineage (NCBI taxonomy): Eukaryota > Metazoa > Mollusca > Cephalopoda > Octopoda > Octopodidae > Octopus > Octopus sinensis. The sequence continues at coordinate 55,528,039 of NC_043012.1, read as the reverse complement.
TCTAAGCAATGTCCGAGTCTCTATTTGCTGTCCAGCAATGTTTATTCAGATGCATTTTGTGATGCCGGGCGCGAAAATACCTTAAGCTAAGCCTGAAGGCAATGAAGTCATAAAAGAATCATCCATAACTTGCAGTAAGCAACATTTATTCAACGTTATTACAGTTATTTCTTTATTTTCTGCAAACAAAATGCACAAAAAAGCTACATGTTTGCATTATGTTATATATACAATAATAATAAAGGACGTTACCGTATATATTTTTACAAACCAAGGATGTTATATAGACCTCCTTGACTCAAGTTAGAGGAGGGGTGCGTATTATACACAAGGTTTAGGTTTTTCAGAGGTACAGCCCCCTAAAAATCCGCTGCATATTATATTCAAGGGCGGACTACACTTGAGGATTTACGGTATATATATATGCACATGTGTGGATGTTCAGTCAAAAAGTTTACTTCTCAATCACAAGGTTTTAGGTCCAATCCCATAGCATGAAACCTTCAGCAAGTGTCCTTTACTCCGGCCTCAGACCAACTAAAGCCTTGCCAGTCTCTCTCTCTCTCTCTATATATATATATATAATAATTATTTGAGGGAATATTATTCCTAACTTACAGGGAAAAATTCAATTTAGTAATACTAAATCAAATTTCATAAAATATAATATATATATAAAAATTGGAAAAACCACCTTTTATCAATTCAAAATGAACAATTAAATTACACCATCTAGAAAATTACATATAATAGAAATATTAAAATTAAAATAACAATAAAATACCAATGATTAAGTAAATTGCAAAAAAAATAATAAAAAAAAACGTATATAATTGGTAGATGTAATATATATATATATTTCATATATATATATTATATATATATATATATATATATATATATATATATATATATATATATATATATATATATATGTAATGTGGGGGTGTATTTTTTGTATCTCTTTGTTTAAACATCATGTGATAGTTGTAATTGATTGTCAGTGTCACACAAAGAATGTTATTCATTTCCAATATTCTACAAAAACGTCTAGTTATGGGGAAATATTGCCTTGCCTAGAAACAGATGAGGGTTGGTGACAGGAAGGGCATCTAACTGTGGAAAATCTGCCTCAATGATGACAATGACAACTTTGATTAACAATAAATGATTTTAGAGTTGAATATTATACTTTATTACATGTGTAGCGGCACAAGCAGCCAGCGCCATATTGGATGAGATCTCGTGGCAGCTATTGCCATCCCTGAGACTGGAGCGAGACCTCACCTGTATCCATTTGCCATGCGCGAAATCACAACGAGGCTCACGATGGAAACTATATAAAGGGAAACCCTCTTCAAAATCTCTCTTTTGGCACCACCTCACAGCAGCACTGGCTGAACACCACCACTGGCTGAGGCTTTCTGCTGTCTATCTCCAGAGGCAATGCGCCCACACTGACGGAGCTTAAGATGGTAGCTGAGAGCAGCACACTTCAACTTTCCTGTAAATAAACCAGTTGTGAAAAGCATTTGTACTTGAAGTCTTCTCTCTTTGCCTGCTTGAAGCCTGAATTACATAAAGAACAAAAAGATCATGGAAGGAGACCGTATTCTTCCGATATCGTAAACCTTGCCTTCCCTTATTAAACATGTTTATCATACGTGTTTTTTCTGTTTACTTTTTAATTTATTTATCATTTGTTTCTTTTTCAATTTCAGGTGATTCGTTGTTGAATTCCTGTAAGTTTCTGCTTTGTGTTGATGGTACTGTTGTCAACGAACAGATCACCAGTTTCGTAACTGGCCTCTGTATGATGTTCGCATCTTACTACTGCTTTAACATCTGCTACAATCAAGAGGCACCTGCAACACTGGAATTTGTTCAAAGGTTTGTTACCGAATTCTTAACAATAAGATATACTAAGAAACGGCTTTTCATTGTTGCTCATGTATGTGAAGTGTCAAAACATTTAGTGGATCATATATTCATTTCCACTTTAGGCATGAGGCCCGAAATTTTGTGGGAGGGGGGCCAGTCGATTAGATTGACCCCAGTATGTAACTGGTACTTAATTTATCGACCCCGAAAGGATGAAAGGCAAAGTCGACCTCAGCGGAATTTAGACTCAGAAAGTAAAGTCAGATGAAATACCGTAAGCATTTTGCCTGGCGTGCTAACGTTTCTGCCAGCTCGCCGCCCTTAATGGATCATATATTAATACATGGATGGCATGCATCTGTTGTTACTGACAATGTGATCCAACAAAACTGATTTAAGCCACATTAGGTGGTCCTTCTGGGTATTAGAAAATACTTCACAGAGTGATGACCATGACATGCATAGTTACAGGGTGCCATTTAGCAAGGCATAATATTCATTCAGCCACTCTGCCAAGGATACGGTTAAATCATGGGACTGAAAGCATGGCAGATTGTGAAGAGGTAACAGAAGAGCTCAATTGAGCCAATGGTGCTTCTTACATTGATGCTGAGCAGAAGAATCCAAGATCAATGGTCAGGGACACTAAGCTCTATCAAGAGAGTAGTTGCAACACAACCATAGAAGTGGTGTCCATGGCTGTGTAATCAGCTACTGAAAGATTCTCTGTGACTCAAGCTCCCAATTCAAATTCATGATAATGGAATTGGATGGTGACAGAAAGTCATGGGAATCTGTGAAAGCAACAAGAAACAACAATGGTGGTTCTTACTTGGTTCTACCTGGATTGGAGGAAAGGCAAGGCCAATATTTCTTGGCAATAAAGTGTAGGAATTGCCAAGAGAGTAAGCAATGCTAAACTTGAAAACCTCAAATCAAAACCATATTATCTTAGAAGAGACAGAACACTTTAAATAAATTCGTCTTGGATAGTTCACATTTGGAAACACCTTTGTTGGTGCAGCCCCTAGCCTTGCTAGTTCAGTTCCTGTCAAGCTATCCAACCCATGCCAGCATGGAAAATGGACATTAAATGTTAATGATGATGATGATGATTGTTTGTTTGATAATCATTCTACAAAGTACATTTATGAATTTGTTGAGGGATATATATATATGATGATGATGATGAAGATGATTATATATATATATATATATATATTATATATATATATATATAGGCGTAGGAGTGGCTGTGTGGTAAGTAGCTTGCTTACGAACTACATGGTTCTGGGTTCAGTCCCCACTGCGTGGCACTTTGGGCCAGTGTCTTCTACTATAGCCTCGGGCCGACCAAAGCCTTGTGAGTGGATTTGGTAGATGGAAACTGAAAGAAGCCGTGTGATTAAGAGGTATGCTTTGCAGTCATATGGCTTTGGATTTGATCTCCCCTATGCAGAACACCATGCAGAAGCCAGGAGTCATCACAGTGTGTGTCAGTTATCATTTGGAATTGCTGTCCTCAGTTGGAAACATCTTTGTTGCTGCACTTCCATAAACAACCTTGCCTGGACTTGTGCCTCAGAGGAGCACAAGTCTGGGCAAGAACTTTTTCTAAATTCAAGGGGTCATATTATTCATTTTAGATCTAACAGGCTAAAAAATATCACTAAATTACTATTTTTCTTTCTTCTTTGATAGGTGTTTGTTTGATATTAATCCCATGAAAGGCTCCAAATTTGATCACCAGAAATTCAGTAACAAACATTTTGTTGTTCATCCTAAGATCAATACGCTCTTGAAATCTTTGATTGATTTAGGCTTTCAGGTAAGATTATTTGTTTGTCACCTGTCTTTTCTTATTTCTGTTTTCAGTGTATCTGTGTGTGTATGAATGTATGTAACTATCTATATATGAGTGTGTGCGTGTATTCTTGTCTCGTATGTGATGGTTGTAAACGAACATCCCCATCATACAACTAATGTTATTCATTTCTGGTCTTCCATGAAAACCATGTCTGCCCACAGGAAAATATTACCTTGTTTGAAAGCAGGTGAGGGTTAGTAACAGGAAGGGCATCTGGTTGTAGAAAATCTCCCTCAACAAATTCCGTCTGACCCATCAAACATGAAAAAGTGGACATTAAATGACAATAATGACATATATATATATATATATATATATATATATATATATATATATATATATAACTAGCAGCATAGCCCGGCATTGCCCGGGTATGTAAGAGCCCCAGAAAATGTGTTGCATATAAAAAGCTTAGATTCTCGACCCCATGTCGAATTTATCGATTTTTTTCAGAACTGGGGGAACTTTTCAAAATTTTTGCTGCGTTAGTTTTGAATTATGACATTGGGCTATGTGTGTGTCAAGTTTCATCAGAATCGGTTGAAAGCTGTGGTCAGGGTGAGGGTACAACCTGACAGACACACAGACAGACAAACTGCCGTTTATATAGAGAGAGATTTATATCAATATAAGGAACCTGGTGTAGACCCTGGCCTTGCCTGTTCCTGTTGAGCCATCTAACTCATGCCAGCATGGAAAACAGGTGTCTGTTTTCCATGCTGCCACAGGTTGGACTGCTCAACAGGAACTCACAACGCGTGTTCCTTATAATAATAATAATAATCAATTCTTTTTTATTGGCCACAAGGGCTGACACGCATGATTACATAAAGGGACAAGACAGGACGAAAGGTTACAAAGGGTTTTGCCGTTTTTTTAAAACATCGAGTAAAAATCTTTATAACAACTTATAAAATTCAACAATGAAAAACTCCCAAATGGGGGAGACGTCTCGAAAGGTTCCTGGTGGAAAAAACCCTACAAAAGCCAACGGGAGCCTGGTCAAAAAAAGGGGGTGTAGAGAGTCCCCTTTCTTCTCCTTTTACATTACCTTTTTCTTTGAAATCACAGGCGAAACCTGAGAACTGGTCCATTTATACAGGCCAGTCTCGCACAATTCACCCACCTTTCATAAAACTTGCTATCGGACAGCACTTTCCTCTCTAACCTCATTTTCCTTTTCAAGTGAAACTTGAAAAAGTTGATGAGGCCTTGACCAAAGAGGAAAGTGTCTGACTTTAGCCCTTTCAAACGAGTCCACCACACCACCTCTTTCGCCACAGCCACTAGGCACAAGAACACGGCCTCGCCCTCCTTGTTAAAGGAGGTCGGTGGGGCAATCTTCACTATGGATTCGGCCGATAGTCGGATCCGTCCTACACGTGACAGTAGCTGTTCGACATAAACCCATATTTCAGCAATACTCGGGCACTGGACAAGTGCGTGCAGGACGGTTTCGTCGTCCTGGCAACACCTCGGGCAGGCCCGGCTGACGGCACTTCCGTGCCGGTAGAGTTTATCTCGAACAGGCAGAGCCCCTCGGTAGCACTGCCAAGCGAGAGACCTCTGGAAATTATCCATCGGCCCCGGCCCGAAAGTCCTTCCGAACAGACCGCACAGTTCGTCATCTTCAACGCCTAGAGTTTCCCCGAGAACGTCGTCGCATTTTTCCTCCACTAACCCTCTATAGAATGCTAGAGTGGAGCTGTAACCGACCGCATTGCCCGCCTGGTGGAGGGCGGAGAGGGCTTGACGGCACTCGAGGTGCCAAGCGCCCTTTCTCGGTCTACGTTTGATCCAGGTCTGCAGCTCCGTCAAAGAGACGAGCTGCGGAAAATCGCGTCTGACAAAAGACGACCACACCTGTTCACCGTCTAGGAAGCGCTTGAGATGCCGCAGCCTGAGCGCATGTCCAAGGCCTCCGTTCAGCGGTCGTTGACAGCAGATGGATCGCCTGACCAGTGGCACCTGACCCTTCCACAAAAAGTCGAAGAGCAGGCGTACCAGCTTGGCCAACCAGCGGTCGGGACAAGGGACGACGGTCAAGCGGTAATAGATGACGGATGCGATGTACGCATTCGCCACCTCCGCTCGACCTTTCAGGGACAGCTTCCTCTCGGCCCATTTCTGGGTGAGACGTGCCACCCTGCTCGTCACCTCTTCCCAGTTCTTATCCACCTGGAGGTCCGGACCGAACCAGACCCCGAGCAGTTTAACGGGTCCGTCTGTCCAGCGCCCTACGACGCTGTTGGACGGCATGGGCTTGCCTCTCCAGGTGCCCAGTTGCAAGCCCACAGACTTTTCCACGTTAATCTTTGCCCCTGTCACCGCTTCGTACTGGTTTAGCGTCTCGCCAATCAGGCCAATGTGCCTGTGGCTCGACACCACCACGGTGACGTCGTCGGCATAAGCAGACACGCTGTTTCCGCCTCCTAGATCGCGCGGGATGCCCCTCAAAGCCTCCAACTTGCGCAGTAATGGCTCGAGAGTCAAAATGTACAAGAGGGAAGAGAGAGGGCATCCTTGGCGGACCGAACGCGAGATGTCGAACGGTTCCGAAAGGTGACCGTTCACCCGTATCACCGAGCAGATGTTGCTGTATAAAGCAGCGATCCACCCGCGGAAGACTGGACCGAAGCCGGCTGCCTTGAGGACAGCTGCCAGGTACCGATGGTCGACCCTATCGAAGGCTTTACTCTGATCCAAGTTGATCAAAGCCCCACCCGCGCCAGCGTCGTTACCCACCCTAATATATATATATATATAAATTCTATAATTATGTGCATAATTATAATTAGGGTTCAGCAAAATTTGCTTCACCCCATACCGAAATTTAGAAATAGCAGTTAAAATACTATTCTACTACCATAAGATATCTTATAGTAGTAGAATAGTATTTTGACTGCTATTTCTAAATTTCGGTATGGGGTGAAGCAAATTTTGCTGAACCCTAATTATAATTATGCTCATAATTATAGAATTTTTGTATAAGTTTACGGTAATGGTTCTTTTAACATACCGAACTACTTGGTAAAATTATTAATTATTAATTGATTAATAAATTTTACCCTTTATTATTATCATTATTATTATTATTATTATTATTATTATTATTATTATTATTATTATTATAATAATAATATATATATGTGTGTGTGTGGAGATGCAATGGCCCAGTGGTTAGGGCAGTGGACTCGCGGTCATAGGATCACGGTTTCGATTCCTAGACTAGGCATTGTGAGTGTTTATTGAGTGAAAACACCTAAAGCTCCACGAGGCTCCGGCAGGGGGTGGTGGCAATCCCTGCTGTACTCTTTCGCTGCAACTTTCTCTCACTCTTTCTTCTGTTGGCCTGCTCCCTTAGCCAGCGGGGTGGCGTCATTTAATGGTTAAAACAATGCGAAACGCATTGTGACCAGCGATGTGTAGCAACATCTGATAGCCTGGTCGGTCACGGTGATCACGGTAATATATATATATACTCTTTTACTCTTTTACTTGTTTCAGTCATTTGACTGCGGCCATGCTGGAGCACCGCCTTTAATCGAGCAACTCGACCCCGAGACTTATTCTTTTCTAAGCCCAGTACTTATTCTATCGGTCTCTTTTGCCAAACCGGTAAGTAACGGGGACATAAACACACCAGCATCGGTTGTCAAGCAATGCTTGGGGGACAAACACAGATGCATATATATATATACATATATACGACGGGCTTCTTTCAGTTTCCGTCTACCAAATCCACTCACAAGGCTTTGGTCAGCCCGAGGCTATAGTAGAAGGCAATTGCTCAAGGTGCCCCACTGTGGAACTGAACTCGGAACCATATATATATATATATATATATATATATCATCATTGTCATTTAATGTCCACTTTTTCATGCTTGATGGGTCAGACGGAATTTGTTGTGGGAAATTTTCTAACACCAGATCATATTGCCTTGTGTAGTGGGCACATTATATTTTGGCACCAGCACTAGAGAAGTCATTGTGTCATCTGCAAGACTAAAGATTTGTTTCTCTTCTATATTGGTGCCATGAAAAAAAAACCCAGTACACTTTGTAAAGTGGTTGTCATTGGGAAGGGCATCCCGCTGTAGAAGCCAAGTCAATACAGAGTATGGAACTTGATGCAGCCCCTGACATTGCTAGTTCAGTTCCTGTCAAACCATCCAACCCATGCCAGCATGGAAAATGGATGTTAAATGTTAATGATGATGGTGATGCAGATGAATCTGATGTCGTCCTTCATTAATCATGTGTCATGATAAATGATGTTGGTGGCCGGTATTGAATATGGACAGATCAAATGTCGTATCTTGTTACAAACTTGTTACGATATATTACGGGTGAATGTGAGAGAGGTGGATGAAAAATGAAAACTTTAAATATAAGCTGAATGGCGAAGGTAAAGAATACGCACACCCGATGTTTAGGGTTAGGGCTTAAGGTTAGTTTTACAGTTTGGCCGAAAACGGGTGGTGTGCGTTTTAATTTCCTCCGCCAGATGAATATAATAATGATTTATATAAATGAAGCCTTGACTGAAATATAGAAATACTTAACTGGAATGCAATGGGATAGAAACCATTCTATATAATAAATTTATGATTGTATCTTCAAATTCAAATATTACAGGACGTTATATTTTCTCTAGGTTTACGAAACAAGTTAGGTTACTGTAAATCAAATAGATTGGTTGAATATAATTACCTCCCCTTTAGTACGTCCTCCCTGGAAAATAATTTTTAACCCATAAAACGCTGCAAATAGCCATGGATAGTTGAGCTCGTTTTATGAAAATGAGATTACTATGCTCACATAAATAACAAAAAAACAGTTAAAATATCTTCTTAGTATATAATGACGACAAGTTTTATAGCATCTGAAAAGTCATTAGTTGAAGAATTATTCCTCTTGCATTCCGGTGGTGGTGGGGTTATTGGAGTGTTTGAGTGATATTAGACCTCCAACAAACGCCCAAGAATTAAATGCATCTATCTGGGCCACGATCGTGGCCTGTCGACCTGTGCCTGACGGCCACGATCGTGGCCCGTCACACTTTATGTGTTAATTTCTGTATACCCAGTGTGTTTAAATTCAGTTTTGCCACATCTGGCAAAAAATTGACTTCAGTGTATTTCAGTTTTGTCGTGCGTAAATATCTTCGTCTTGTTCGTTCTCCCTACAACGTTGCTTTACTTATTAATTTTTTTTTGCCATCTGTTTATTTAAATACACTATTTACATTTCTCCTTCTATCGAAAACGTTGTGCATGCAGTCGTGCATGTGTACGCATGATTGCTATGGGCCACAAACATCCAATAAGCCTTTATTACTAACCATCGAGATTTCAACCATACCACTGAGTGGTCATGCATTAGAAAAAGCTATCCTAAAATGACCCAAGTTTTTTGTCCTTATAGTATTTGTACATTCTCCTTACAAATGATGCCTGTCTGTATGTCTGTGTAGTACATATACATTTCTACAGTTTTCAACCGATTTTCAGCAAACTTTGTACACACATTACTTATGTGCCAAGGATGGTCATACACTATAACATTTTGCCCAGAGCTCCTGCTTAAAGTGAGAGACCGTGACAAGCGGTGTTTTACACAGGTTTTTCTATAAAGACTTCTGCACTTTTCAACCAGTTTTCTCCATTTTCTTTCTCTAAATTTTTTGCACTCCGTGTATTTAAATTTACTTTTGCCACATCTGCATTTTGTAATCGAAGCTTCTAAACTCTGAGATAATGCCACCTAAGAAAAGAGCATGTATTGGTCATAGAACCGTTGCAGCAGAGACATTGAAGAGAAGGAGAGCAAATGAATCCTCACATGAGACTGCAAGAAGACATTCACAAAATGCTGCTTGCACAGTCACTGCAAGAGCCATGGAAAGTGAGGAGCAGCATAGTAGTTACCAGATCAGAAATGCTTCATTAACAGCTTCACTATGTGCTAACCTGAGTCATTATCCGTCGTATACGGGATGCTACAGTAACTACTGCTGCACGAGCTGCAGAGAATGAAGAACAGTGCGCCATTTGCCACGTCAGGAATGCTATAGCAACTGCTGCTCCATGAGCTCCAGAGAATGAAGAACAGTGTGCCATTCACCGTGCCAGGAACAGTACACCATTCACCAGAATATATGTGTTAGAGATTCTAAATTTCAATATCCCTTCTTTTTTATATGTATTTTTATAAATTTCAAGTCATTATACACCCATATATTTCAAATTTTTAAAGAAAAACCTGTATTTTTCTTTATTTTTGCAATTGTGACATATTTCAAAAACATTTTGTACGTTTTTGTGAATTTTGGTATGTTTTGGCATGATATTCTGTGTTTTTCAAAAAAGCTTTGGCATTGCTGGTCGTTCTTAGAATGACAAAGCGTTCATAGCCCAAGCAATGCTGGTACTTCTGCTAGTTCTTGATAAGTAAAATGCACGGCTGAGTAGTAAACCAATGTTGACAAGCATAATATGACTAATGACTGATATTGTTTTTCCTCATCTCATAATTATTTCTCGTTAGCTTTCTATTAGCCCCTACGTTAAATATGTTAGCACCATCCTAGCTGTTGTTTGCCATACCAATGGATTCTTTGAGATTTCATGTGCATTTTTCTATATTTACATATACTTATTCTTCTGTGACAACTTCAGTAAGTTAGGTGATGTCTGTTTCATTGATGAGGTCATAATAAGATTGAAACATGTCCTAGAGTTTTCTCTCATACAACATTATTATTAACATAGGCAAAAGGCCTCAAATTTGGAAGAGTGGCATTGTTAATTATATGAACTCCAGTACTTGGTTGATACTTTATTTTTACAACAAGGCTGCATAATAATCTGTTCTATTATAGACACAAGTACTGAAGTTTTGGGAGAGGGGACTATTAGATTACTTTGACCCTACTGCTTAACTGCCACTCATCTTATCGATCCTGAAAGGTTGAAAGTCAAAGTCAACCTTGGTGGAGTTTGAACTCAGAATGAAAATACAAATGAAATGCCGCTAAACATTTTGTTTGCATGTTAACAACTCTGCCAGATCGCCACCTTCAATATGATTAAAATAAGTATTTAACTAATCTCCCTCCCCACACTCTATAATTATTTCTAGTTAACTTTTTAATTCTCCTAACATTGAATATAATAAGATTAAAAATAAAAATCCATTATATGCTACAGAAACAGTATTAGATTAAGATAGCCCTCTATGTATCATACTTAATGTAAATACATTGTGAAAGGCAAGTTTACTGTGGTATTCATCTGGAGATATATCTCATGGATTTGTGTTATAATGTACCTTTAAACATAATCTGTCTATAAGAGATATTATCTCTGGACAAATACTGCAGTAAATTGTCTTTCGTGATGTTTTTACATTAAGAATGATACACAGATAGCTATTTAAACTTAACACACACACACACATTGATAAAGCAATTTACTTACATTTCTTAATTTAGGTGTCTCCAGAACTCAATGGGTGTGTATCGAACAGGAAATCAAGAACTCCTGATTCCTCTGATATCTCAAGATGGTCTTTGGAAACGACAAACAATTCCAATGATTCTGATCTTCCAGCTTTATCTTCTCTTTGTCCAACAACAGCAGCAGCAGACAACTCTCAGAATTTCCCATCTTTAACAAATAAACCAAGGTATTTCATATTTATACTCTTAGACATTTTTCCATTACACTGTGTAACAAAAATTTTTTTTTTGTCTTTGGTCAGTAAATATTATTTCCTATTTGCTTCTATCTAGAAATCAAAGGAAGAGACTACTTATTTCTTTATTGCCCACAAGGGGCTAAACATAGAGGGGACAAACAAGGACAGACAAAGGGATTAAGTCGATTACATCAACCCCAGTGTGTAACTGGTACTTAATTTATCGATTCCAAAAGGATGAAAGGCAAAGTTGACCTCGGTGGAATTTGAACTCAGAACATAACGGCAGACGAAATACTGCTAAGCATTTTGCCCAGCATGCTAACGTTTCTGCCAGCTGGCCGCCTACTATTCCCTTCAAACTTTGCTTTTGTGACCTGGACATCAATGTTTTGAAAATGACCTATTTTGCCATTACAATTCAGATAAATTCCGGACTGAGTTGCTGAAGCAGAAATATTGTTATAGCAAATATTCTACTCAATACCACAGATTTGCTTGTTAGTTGCTTGACCTTAACCACTTGAGCATCTCTGATCATGAGCAGGAGTAGTGGAGGAGCCATGTATTGAAAGGAATTCTTTGGGGTGTGAATAAATGTAACAAAAGCAAAGTTTGAAGGAAATATTAGCTATTCTTCATACTTTCTTGGGGTCAGCAAATAGAAAATAACAATTGCTACCCAAGGGCAAAAATCGTGTTACACAGGGTCATTGTTGTAGTTGTCTGGCCTCAGGTTATCACCTGACTCAGCAGACCTGTCGTCAAGGATGATCCAGCAATGGCCATCTGGTCTTTCTTTTGGATATTCCATATTTTATACTACATTATTTATTGTGTTCTCCAAAGCTATCCCCTCTCTACTGAAACCTTGCTCAGTCAAAGTGGATCTTCATCTTGCAAGCTTCATGGCAACCTCACTGGTGCTTGTGCCACAGTAAAAAAGTACCCATTACACTCCATCAAATGGCTGACACAAGGAAGGCCATCCAGATGTAGAAGTCATGACAAAGCATGATGTAATCCTTGGACCTGTCAAATATTGTCAAACCATTTAACCTCTCCTTGCATGGAAGCAATAAGATGATATTGCTGATAATGATGATGATGTAGGGTGTAATTTGAGGGATATTTAGCTACAATTTCTTGTAACACAAATGACTATATAAAGCAGTTTTCCCCCAATCTGAGGTGCTAAAATTTATTTCATTTGGGTGCTGGAAATTCAAATTAAACTTCAATTGTTTTTCACTACCGTCACTACTGAGCATATTAAGAGGGTTTGTGCCAGTTGATTTGATTAGGCATCAAAGAAAGGTTGGGTTAACGAAAAGTTAGGAAACACAAATGTAGAAGTTCCTTGTTTGGCTCAAGCTAAACAATATTTTGTGCGTTGAGTTTTGGAGTCTGTGTCAATGGTACATGAACTAGTTACATCTTTGGGCAAGTACTAAATTTATGAGTGTGAAGTATCTTGTCCACCTGGAGGTCCAACCCTTGTTGTTGTGTTGTGGATTCTATGTCTCAATGACTCTGAGCTATGTCATTGGAATGCAAGCTCCTTGTTGGTCAGCCCATGCTAGACAAGTCAAAAGACAGAGGCCAGATTAATATAGATCACCGCTTCCTAGAGGTAAAAGTAGGTTTGCATAGGGCCATCACATCTACCTAGAAAAAAGCAAAGTTAGAGAAGCATCGATGATAATTCAAAACCAACAAGACCTGGGAGAGGAGATCCACATCACAATTGATGCCCCAAAGTGAAGAACAGTGAAAAAAAGCTGTCATTAACCTATGATCTAGAGGGAGGAAAGTGCTTAAGGAAGAAATATTTGTTCTATACTATTAGGGTGGTAGTACTTGTAATTAGTGCATGCTGGTTCTGCTTGCTACACTTTTGCTTTCATCTACTGTTACCATCTAGTCCAATTTATTGGAGTAAAAGAAGAACCAAGTGCATAAATATTTGGCTGATATGCAATCTCGCTACTATCAAGACATAACAACATCTGCAGTTGCTCTTCACGGCCACACAAATTAACTGGGTACATTGCAGTCCCAGGTTAAACTGTGAAGTATCTTGAAGCAGCAGTGAGCCTAAGAGAGGTGTGTAGGTTCACTACCTCGGTATCACTCAGCCACTGTTCCAGTTATTGATGTATATAGAGTAGCAAGGACAGATAGGGCTCAACTAGAATGGCAACCTATTAAGAAAAGGGTCGTTCTGAAAAAAAAACAAAGTGCTGCTTCTGGCTGCTCTGTATTGGATGTTACCTGAAAATTTTGAAGTAATGGATTGTTAAGAGGTTACCTTTATCATATATTTGTTTCAGTCGTTGGACTGTGGCTATGCTGGGGCACTGCCTTGAAGAATTCATAGTCAAATGAATCGACCCCAGTACCTATTTGTTTTTTAAGACTGGTATTTACTCTATTGATTTCTCTTTTGCCAAACTGCTAAGCTACAACGACATAAACACACCAACACCGGTTGTCAAGCAGTGGTGGGAGACAGATACAAAGACACGCACACACATATATATATATATATATATATCACCAGCACGGAAGCCTTGACTGGCTTCCGTGCTGGTGGCACGTAAAAAGCACCAACCGATTGTGGCCGTTGCCAGCCTCCCCTGGCACGTAAAAAGCACCATCCATATGTGGCCGATGCCAGCGTCGCCTTGACTGGCTTCCGTGTTGGTGGCACATAAAAGCCACCAACCAATTGTGGCCGTTGCCAGCCTACCCTGGGACCTGTGCCGGTGGCATGTAAAAAGCACCATCCATATGTGGCCAATGCCAGCGTCACCTTGACTGGCTTCCGTGTCAGTGGCACATAAAAACCACCAACCGATTGTGGCCGTTGCCAGCCTCCCCTGGCACCTGTGCCGGTGGCACGTAAAAAGCACCCACTACACTCATGGAGTGGTTGGCGTTAGGAAGGGCATCCAGCTGTAGAAACACTGCCAGATCAGACTGGAGCCTGGTGCAGCCTCCTGGCTAGCATGGAAAACGGATGTTAAACGATGATGATGATGATCACTTGGAAATAGGTGGGGGTTGGTGACAGGAAGGGCATCCAACCATAGAAAACTTGCTACACAAATAGTACTGCACACACACACATATGACCAGGCTTTTTTCAGTTTCTGTCTACCAAATCTTATGCCTAAAATAATTAGAGTAGAGCTATAAGATTGTATCTCACAGTCCTTAAACAGCATTTTAAAGTCTAACAGTTGTGAAAACAGCTTTTGAAAATCCTACTGGAGGACTAAGATGGTTGGAGGTGCCACTGGAGGACTCATCTGAGAACGACATAAATAAAAGCTAGCAATTTTGAGAAGTGAGTTTTAGTTTACCCCCAATACAAGACTGCTATTTTATTTTATTGAAGGAAGAAAGGTAAAGCTATCCTGCAAATTACTCGGTGACCTTGCTGTTGCTGTTGAGTGCAGCGGTCTTCGTCCTAGAGCTCGCAAAATCGTGCCTCAGGATTGGGAGAAGTCCGAAACGTGGTCCTTTGCTATTCGTAAGACCTGCAGAAGAGAAAGCAGGTCAACCCCCGACACCGAGAGCATCGACGGATGGATGAATGCACATCCAAGCTCAGTGGTTGCATAGGAAGTTGGGGGCAAGAAACAGGAAGAAAGAGTGAGAGAAAGTTGGAGCGAAAGAGTACAACAGGAGTCGCTACCAACCCCTGCCAAAACCTCATAGACCTTTAGGTGTTTTTGCTCAATAAACACACGCAACGCCTGGTCTGGGAATTGAAACCGCGATCCTCCGACCGCGAGTCCGCTGCCTCCATTGCTGCTGCTGTTGGTGCCACATAAAAACACTTGGTACACTCCGGAAAAAAGAAAAAAAACATTAATGCAGGGTTGAACGGAACCTCTGATGGTGTAGTTTTCCGATTGTTAAGAAAAAACCGCTCTGTGGGTTGGAAAGAGGGGTTTCAGGAAAGTCACACGAGTTGGACTTGTTCTCTCATAACTTTGAGAATGATACTCTTTTACTCTTTTACTTGTTTCAGCCATTTGACTGCGGCCATGCTGGAACACCACCTTTTAGTTGAGCAAATCGACCCCGGGACTTATTCCTTGTAAGCCCAGTACTTATTCTATCGGTCTCTTTTGCCGAACCACTATGTGATGGGGACGTAAACACATCAGCATCGGTTGTCAAGCAATGCTAGAGGGACAAACACAAACATACACACACACATACATATATACGACAGGCTTCTTTCAGTTTCCGTCTACCAAATCCACTCACAAGGCTTTGGTTGGCCCGAGGCTATAGCAGAAGACACTTGCCTAAGATGCCGTGCAGTGGGACTGAACCCGGAACCGTGTGGTTGGTTAGCAAGCTACTTACCACACAGCCACGTATTCTTTTCATGAAATTTTCTACAAATATTTTTCAGAGTGTGTAATTTACGATTATATGGGTATTTGATGAGAAAAGAAAAATAGTGAACACACTCACACACACACAGATACATCACAATTTTTTTTTTCGAAATTTCAGGTTTCATTTTGTAGAAATATGTGATGTGTGTTAGTTTGTATGTGTATTAATCCACCAAATGCTTTTTACCATGTTAAATTCTGATATAATCGTAATCTACACACGCTGAAAGATATTTTATCGAAAATTCCATCAATAATCACCCATTTTTCTGAAAATTATGAGGAGTGGCTGTGTGGTAGGTAGCTTGCTTAGCAACCACATGGTTCCGGGTTCAGTCACACTGCGTGGCATCTTGAGCAAGTGTCTTTTGCTAAAGCCTTGTGAGTGGATTTGGTAGACGGAAACTGGAAGAAGCCCGTCGTATATATGCTGCTGTGTTTATGTCTCCGTCACTTAACGGTTCGGCAAAAGAGACCGATAAAATAAGTACTAGGCTTACAAAGAATAAGTCCTGGGGTCGATTTGCTCGACTAAAGGCGGTGCTCCAGCGTGGCCACAGCCAAATGACTGAAACAAGTAAAAGAGTAAACGAGAGTAAAGAATGATGTCTCATGTGAATTTTTTGGAACTCCTCACCCCTTGTCTCAGGGAAAAATTTTTTCCCCACATATATTCCGATATAATCGGAATCTACATCATCTGACACGTATTTATAGGAAATTCCATTAAAAATAATATCCATTTTTCTGGACGTTATGAGGAATCAGTTGAGGGGCACTCATGTGTAGGAATGCCAAATTTTATTGTAACTAGCATAAAAAACAAATATTTACGTGTGTGTGTGTGTGTGTGTGTGTGTGTGCATGCGTGCGTGCGTGCGTGAGTGCGTGTGTTGGCAATCTTTGGATGTAAATACAAATTTTTGCAAGATCAATAATAAAACGAAAACAGTCCGAGAAAATACGAAAATATACTTTGGTATCCCAAGTAAGCGAAACGAATATGCAAATGTTTAAAAGTCTCTTATTAAATCATTATTACAGATAATCTTCTTAATTACGGAACAGCTTAATTTTCTACAATTTACGCTGGTATCGTAAAAAAAAAAAGAAAACAGGACTTCATTGTTTTTGCTTTCAATCTACGGAGAGATCTGTAATAATGTCATTTAATGTAACAAACTTTTACATTTTCGTTTCGCTTATTCGGGATATCCAAGAGCATTTTTATATTTTCTTGGATAGTTTTAATTTTTAGCCTATATAGCGAATTAAATGTGTGTGTTTATTATTTATTTACTTAGTGGGGTAATCCCTTTAAATTTGTCATTTTCAACTGCATGATTATTCTCAATCTTACCGTTAATCTCGATCACGGTCTCTCGATTACGTCAGTGTCAACTTTAATTTCATCACCGTCAACTTCGATTACGCCGTTGACTTGAATTTTGCTATTGTCAACTTAAATTTAGTGTTTATTAGCCTCATTGTTCACCACCCATTATGGTCAACAAGAAGAAGAAAATTTCAAATGATGTTAGAAGATTAATCGTATCAAATTATGATGAAGGTCGTACTGTAACCGAAATCGCTTCCATATTAGCTATTCCTCGGACCAGTGTTCAAACTGTTGTTCAAATATACAAACAGGAAGGACGTATCGAGCAAAAAAATCGAGGAGGTTGTCGAAGCAGTAAAATTTCGGAAGAAATGAAAAACTTCATGCGAACCTCAGTAGACAAAAAACGTCATATATCTTTAAAAATGCTGTCCGATATGGTTTTTGAATATTTTAATGTGAGGTTGTCGAAAACAAGCGTTGATAAGTGCCTTAAAAAACTCCATTATTCATTCAAAAGGTCTAATGGGATTTCTGAAAGAGCTTTAACTTCAGAAAACTTTACACAGAGAAAACGTCAAAATCGTTTGACAGAAAAGTCTGGGTGTAAAAATGTTCTTATTGATGAAGTTGGGTTCATCAACACTTGTGCGAGATCTAAAAACGGTGGACGAAAAACTGGACAGTCTCCTGTGCAGAAAGCGCATAAATTGCGTACCCGAAATACAAGAGTATGTTGCACCACAAACAAAAGTCAAGAAATAAATAAAAGGTTACATTGATGCTATTAATTTTAATCTTTGTCTAATTGTATAAATTCTAGAGTATATAGTTTTTCATCTAATGAACTAAATGTATGTGTAGTTACAGTAATGTAAGGTGTGGCAATTTTTATTTTGCAAAACCTGTAATCCTTTACTTTTTTTTTTTAACCTTTTTTACTTGTTTCAGTTATTAGGCTGCGGCCATGCTGAGGCACTGCCGAGAAGAACTTTTTCTTGAATGAATCAACTCCAGTACTCTATTACTCTTTTACTTGTTTAAGTCATCTGACTCCGACCATGCTGGAGCACTGCCTTTAGTCAAGCAAATCGACCTCAGGACTTATTCTTTGGAAGCCTAGTACTTATTCTATCGGTCATTTTTGCTGAACCACTAAGTTACGGAGATGTAAACACACCAGCATCGGTTGTCAAGCGATGTTGGGGGGACAAACAAGGACACACAAACATATACACACAAACACACACACACAAACACACACACACACACACACACACACACACACATACATACACACACATATATACGACGGGCTTCTTTCAGTTTCCGTCTACCAAATCCACTCACAAGGCTTTGGTCGGCCCGAGGCTATTGTAGAAGACCATGTGTTTGGTAAGCAAGCTACTTACCACACAACCACTCCTATGCCTATAGCTACTTACCACACAGCCACTCCTGTGCCTATAAGCTACTTACCACACAGCCACTCCTATGCCTATAGCCACTTACCACACATCCACTCCTGTGCCTATAAGCTACTTACCACACAGCCACTCCTATGCCTATAGCCACTCCTGTGCCTATAAGCTACTTACCACACAGCCACTCCTATGCCTATAGCTACTTACCACACAGCCACTCCTATGCCTATAGCCACTTACCACACAGCCACTCCTGTTCCTAAGCTTGCTACATATTTTATCAAACTTTTTTTCAAGGGAATATAAACAGACCAACACCGTATGTCAAGCAGTGGTTGACTGAGATACAAAGACACACACACACACACACCACACACACACCACACACACACACACCACACACACACCACACACACACACCACACACACACCACACCACACACACACACACACACACATATATGATGGGTTTCTTTTCAGTTTCTATCTGCCAAATCCACTCACAAGGCTTTGGTGAGCCCGAGGCTATGGTAAAAGACACTTGCCCAAGGTGCCACACAGTGGGACTGAACATGGAACCATGTGGTTGGGAAGCAAACTTCTCAACCACATAGTCACACTTGTGTTTCACTAAACTTTTTAATGTTTATGTTTTTCTTTTTCCCAATTAATTCTGTGACAAGTAATCACCGATAATAATGTTTGTTTATCAAAATGAATCTGCTCCATCCTATGTTGACAATGATGAATTTGAAGTTGACATCAATGAGAACGAGATTAAAACTGTCTAATTTGGTGGTGATGGTGGTGGGGTCTTTACATATGTATGTGTGTATGAGGTACATAAGTACATATGTGTATATGAATATATATGTATGTATACACGCACAAACATAGATATATGTTGGGGTATTTGTATATGCATGTATATGAATATAGATATGTATATGTACATGTGTGTGTGTGTCTAGGGCGACCTGCTGTGCTTGAGGAGACTTATTGAGTTAATTGCATCAACATCAAAATAAAAATCAAATGGAAATTGTAGTTGTGATACCTGTGCCGGTGGCACATAAAAAGCACCATCTGAACGTGGTTGATGCCAGCACCGCCTTGACTGGCTTCCGTGCCGGTGGCACATAAAAAGCACCAACCGATCGTGGCTGCTGCCAGCCTTCCCTGGCACCTGTGCAGGTGGCACGTAAAAAGCATCCACTACACTCACAGAGTGGTTGGCATTAGGAAGGGCATCCAGCTGGCTTCCCAGACCCTGGTCAAACCGTCCAACCCATGCTAGCATGGAAAACGGACGTTATACGATGATGATGATGATATGTGTATGCATGTTGGAATTGTAATTGTTTAAAGAAGCTTCTTTCTGAATATGTTTCTATATTTCCATTATTTCCTTAAGCGATGAAAACGAACTTGTGACAAATCCTTCAATTAGCATCGAATGTAATGAGATAACCAGTCAAGGCTTATCAGAAGACCAACAGCAGCAACAACAACAGCAACAGCATCAACAACAGCAACAGCAAGAACACCAACAGCAACAGCAAGAACACCAACAGCAGCAACTTACCTCTGCCAACATCAGCAATATGCCAGCATCCTGTGAAGCACCTCTGGTAATTTCAGTGGAAGAAGTTCAGGATTTTGAACTCCCAGATCAAAAGTAAAGTATTGTTGCTAACCATTTTAATTTCTGTTGCTCTTGTTTTAACCAGAACCCTCTGTCCAGATGACTTTATCTCACCACCATCTCTGGTATTTGAAGATTTGCAGATACCAGGCACCAATATCTCTGAAGATATCTGAAGATTTGTCGTGTAGCATTATGTCCAATCTCCAGTATTATTGGTGTTTTGAAGATATGGAGTGGAGTATGATATCAGATTTTAGTATCTCTGGTGTGTTGAAGATATTAAGTGGAGTGTGATAGCAGACTCCAGTATCATTGGTGTGTTGAAGATATGGAGTGGAGTTTGATATCAGACTCCAGTATAATTGGTGTGTTGAAGATATGGAGTGGAGTGTGATATCAGATTTTAGTATCACTGGTGTGTTGAAGATATTAAGTGGAGTGAGATAGCAGACTCCAGTATCACTGGTGTGTTGAAGATGTGGAGTGGAGTGTGATATCAGACACCAATATCTCTGGTATGTTGAAGATATGGAGTTGAGTGTGACATCAGACTCCAATATTTCTGGTGTGCAGAAGGTATTGGGTGGAGTGTTATATCATATGTTTGATGAAATACTAAGTTACAAGGATGTAAACAAACCAACTCTGATAGTCAAGTGGCAGTGGTGTTGGGGCAAGCACAAGTACAACCAGACATGCATGCACACATACATATATATACAATAGGCTTCCACACAGTTTCATCTGCCAAAATCACTCACCAGGGGCTGTTGTAGAATACACTTGCCCAATGTGCCGAGCAGTGGGACTGAACCCAAAACTACATGTTTGCAATGCAGGTTTCTTAATCACATAGCCATGCTTGCACCTATGTTAATATATACATATTATATATTCCCTTCTCTCTGTTTTCTCTTAGGAGGTACAAACACTTACACATGTACATATACAACCAAAACTTCCTTTCTACTATGGGCACACAGCTTGGATTTTGGGGTGAGGGGGACAGTCAATCACATCGACCTCAGTACTCAACTGGTACTTATTTTATCGACCCCAAAAGGATGAAAGGCAAAGTCAACCCCGGCAGAATTTGAACTCAGAATGTAAAGATAGATGAAATGTCACTAAGCATTTTGCCTGGCATGCTAATGATTTTGCCAGCTCACCACCTTATATTATATATACAGTTATGGCCAAAAGTTTGGAACATTTTTTAAAAATTAAAATTGTCATGCCCAAGTACAATTCAATCCAAATATATACAATGTAGAGATATACTTACCTAATAACTGATCCAATGGCTCAATTCTAATTTTCACACATATGTTCCAAACTTTTGGCCACTACTGTAGATATTATATATTTCTGTTGCTCTTATTTTGATTATTAATTATCTTAGTTTTAGGTACAATATCATGAATACTACAAATGAGCTACAAGAAAACCCAACCAAGTTTGTTCCAAAAATCAAAAATAGGTGAGTAACTGCCATTGCTTTTTTTTCATTTTTGCATTTTCTGTTGTTGCTGTCAAAAAAACAAAAAACAAAAAAAAACATTGAGTAGTATTTATTATGGATTAGGAAGGGCATCCAGCCGTAGAAACCCTGCCATAACAGATAGTTGGTGTCTACACAGCTCCCTGCTAGCCAGCTTCATGTCAAACTAAACAACCCATACCAGCATGGAAAGTGGATGTTAAATGATGGTGATGATGATGATGGTGATGTTTTAAAAATGAAGCCGACATCGTTGACTACAGTCATTGTTCTGCCACAAGGTCCAGTCCTTGTTGTGTGGTGGCTTGTATGCCTCGACAACCCTAAGAGAATTTCAGAATGTAAGTATTGGCGTTAGGAAGGGCATCCAGCCATAGAAGCATTGCCAGATCAGACTGGGCCTGGTGCAGCCTTCTGGCTTCCCAGACCCCAGTTGAACCATCCAACCCATGCTAGCATGGAAAGCGGACACTAAATGATGATGATGATGATGAAGTAGTCGTCTGAGTGACTAAGTGTGGCCCATAGATCTGTTGTACAGGATATCCTATGCTTCTACTAGATGGAGGGCCACAACTTCACACCCAACCATTCAGATATGAATCATGTAGAGTCCTGTTTTCCAGTTTGGATATGTTATGTTCTCTCCACTGTTCAGTTCATATCAATGGCTAGCCCACATTACTCTGTAAGGAGCATAGAACAGGTTTCCTGGTTTTCCTGGCATATATATTCCTTTCTGGATAGGATGCTGCTCCATAGCAGGATGACTCATTTTCACCAGCTGAGTGGACCGGAGCAATGTGAAATGAAGTGTTTTGCTCAAGAACACAATGTATCACCCAGTCCAGGAATTGAAACCACAATCTTATGGTCATGAATTCAACACCCTAACCACTAAGCCATGCACCTCCACAGTTTATATATCTATATATCTGTATATATTGGTTGTTACCACAGTAAAAGTAGGCTTAATCAGAGCTCTTTATCTGCACACGTATTGTTGATCATAGAATGTTTGTTATTATTCTAATTTAGCCCCAAGTAGGCTTGATTTAACTGACCTATGATCAAAGGCATTCCAGTCATGACCATTTTGTTTTCCCCTTTTTTTTTTCATATTTTATCTAGAACTTCATTATCCAGCATGTCTTTTCTTTTGATGATGATAGAGTGTGACTTGAGAGAATTTGGTTACTATTTCTAGTAGATTGAGCAACTTCATAAGGACTTTATAAGGTCCTGGTGAACTGAGTTTGTAACCAGACTTTAATTCCTGGTTGTTACCATTTCATTTCAATTTTACTCCTATTTTTTCCTAAATCTGTTATGCACCCCAGGACTCATAAGACCAGACCCAGTTTCCATGGCATATAATTAACTGAGATTTCAGCATTCACCCCTGAAGGGTAAACTTCCCATATATTGCTGGAATTCATATTACTGAGTGGGCTGGAGCAATGTGAAACGATTTACTCAAGAACAAAATGCATTACTCAGTCTGTGAAACAAAAGTACCTCTTCCAGTTGTGAGAGTATCACCTTCACCATATGCCTTCCTTATTCCTACTGCCCTTAGAAAAGACAAAAACCTTAAAATCATGTAGAGTATATAGGTGCAGTCATGTCTGTGTGGTAAGAAGCTTGCTTCGCAACCATATAGTTCAGGTTTCAGTCCCACTGTGTGGCACCTTGGGCAAGTGTCTCCTACTATCACCTCAGACTGACCAAAGCCTTGTGAGTGAATTGGGTAGACATAAACTGAAAGAAGCCTGTCATGTGTGTGTGTGTGTATGTGTGTGTATGTGCGTGTGTGTGCATGCATGTATGCGTGCATGTGTGTCTATATCTATATGTGTCTTTGTGTCTTTGTTGCCCCCCCCCATCATTGCTTGACAACTCGTGCTGGTGTCTTTACATCCCTGTAACTTAGTGGTTCAGCATAAGAGACTGATAGAATAAGGTCTAGGCTTAAAAAAATGAGTCCTGTGGACGATTGTTCAACTAAAACCCTCCAAGGCAGTGCCCCAGCATGGCCACAACCAAATGACTGGAACGAGTAAAAGAATATCTTCATATCTAACGTAACATGGATTGCCTTGTCAGAACAGTGGTTACTTCGTTATCTTTTGTTATTAATACTGCTTCTGTAGCTAATAATCAATTACGTAGAGTATATTTAGTGAAGGCATGTGGCATAGTGGTTAGGCACATTCGGATCACAATCATAAGGGCATGAGTTCAATTCCTGGCGACATGTTGTGTCCTTGAGCAAGACACTTTATTTCACATTGCTCCACTCCACCCAGTTGGCAAAAATGAGTTGTACATGTATTTCAAAGGGCCAGCCTTGTCACATTCTGTGTCACACTGAATCTCCTTGAGAACTACATTAAGGGTACACATGTTGGTGGCGTGCTCAGCCACTTGCATTTTAATTTCATGAGCAAACTGTTCTATTGATCAGATCAACTGGAACACTCGTTAGCATAATTGACAAAGTGCCAGTTAATTATATTTAGTATTGCACTCTGCTTCCCCCCAACTGCTCTTAAATTTTTAAAAACATTGTAATCAAAATCCAAATGAATCTTCAGGCATTCCGTTGACAAATTCATAGCTGGGTGAAAACTGAATTCGATTTTACATATATCATTTTTTATTTGATTTTCAAAGGTTAAAGCATTGCCGTAGTGTTCGGGGACATGGCGCTAACAAAAAGCCCAAAGAATGGATGAGAGAATATTGGCGCATTAAAAAGCGGGAATCTCGAGCTCGTCAAGACTATTGGAGAAAGCGTGTATTGCATGAGTCGATTCCAGGACAAGCGAGCACCACTGTTCCAACTGGAGAACCCATTTGTAATCAGGCTTTTGATATTAATACAAACATACCTTGTGATGATGGGTAAGTAAGATAAGTTATTTTTCACCTTTTGTCAGGTAGCAGTATACAGTACAGGGTGATTGTACAGTGTGGGCCAAAAGTCAAATGCCAATACATTTATATTATATTGTTGTTATTTTTATTTTTTTATTGCCCACAAGGGGCTAAACATAGAGGGGACAAACAAGGACAGATAAAGGGATTAAGTTGATTACATCAACCCCAGTGCGTAATTGGTACTTAATTTATTGACCCCCGAAAGGATGAAATGCAAAGTTGACCTCGGCGGAATTTGAACTCAGAATGTAACAGCAGACGAAATACCGCTAAGCATTTTACCCAGCGTGCTAACATTTCTGCCAGCTTGCCGCTTTGTTATTGTTATTGTTGGTAGAATTGTTAGCACATCGGGTGAAATGCTTAGCAGTAATTTACTTGTTGCTGCATTCTGAGTTCAAATTCCACCGAGGTCGACTTTTCCTTTCATCCTTTTGGGGTTGATAGAATAAGCACCAGTTGAGCACTGGGTCAATGTAATTGATTTGA
The DNA here is from genome assembly GCF_006345805.1 of Octopus sinensis. Classification (NCBI taxonomy): domain Eukaryota; kingdom Metazoa; phylum Mollusca; class Cephalopoda; order Octopoda; family Octopodidae; genus Octopus; species Octopus sinensis. The sequence continues at coordinate 55,502,823 of NC_043012.1, read as the reverse complement.
CCCCTTCCACAGAAATTTCAGGCCTTGTCTCTTTAGTAGAAAAGATTATTATTATTAATATTATTATTAAGGCAGCAAGCTGGCTGAATTGTTAGAATACTGGATAAAATGCTTAGTGGTATTTTGCCTGTTACATTCTGAGTTCAAATTCCACCAAAGTTGACCTTGTTTTTCATCCTTTCAGGGTTAATAAATTAAGCACCAGTGAAAGACTGGGGTTGATGTAATTGACTTCCCACCAAATTTCAGGCCTTGTGCCTTTAATAGAAAAGATTATTATTATTATTATTATTATTATTATTATTATTAATAATAATATTAGTATTATTAAGGCGGCAGAAACGTTAGCATTCCAGGTGAAATGTTTAGCGGTATTTCTGAGTTCATATTCTGAGTTCATATTCCACTAAGGTCGACTTTGTCTTTCATCTTTTCGGGGTTGATAAATTAAGTACCAGTTGTGTACTGGGGTCAATCTTATCGACTGCCCCCCTCCCCCAACATTTCAGGCCTTGTGCCTAGAGTAGAAAAGGTTATTATTATTATTACTCATTCTGTTCATCATGTACAAGTATGTGAGTATTCGCCATAGTTTTACTTTACTCAATTTTACGAAACTTGGAGCATGTGTTTGACTGTTCCAGAACATATTGAACTTATTTTGCGCATGACTTTTGGCCCACCCTGTGTAGTGTTACAAAGTGTAGATGTTAACTAAATGGACATAGGGTGTATAGCTGCTGGCTAGGTATAGTGTATAGATGTAGTATAAAACTGACCCTTGCTTTTTGCCAGCGCTTACCTATTTCTTGAGTAAGAGATATTTTTTCCACTGGTCACTGAAAATGCCGAGCCTCAAAGAATGTAAACATGACATTGCCATTTTGCTCAGATGGTGTCTTACAAAAGATATAGAATGTCAACACTCATGCACACATACACATACTCTCCCTTTTTCTCTCTCATACACCCACACACATGCATATTTGTGTGTGTATTTGTATAATGGAAATCTGTACAGTTTCCATCAGTCATTTCAACTCACAAGGTATTGGTTGACCTAGACATTTTCCCAAGGTGCCATACAGTATGAAATAAAACCTGAAACCATGTGGTTATGAAGTGAAGCCCTTATCTACATAGCTATGCCTAACCCTGCACACACACACACACACCCCATCATCATCATAAATCCAAAAGAGAAGCACACTTTAAGTTATAGAGCAATAGAGTATTTTGATAAAGACAGTTATGGCCAGTTCATAGGGTTACCCTAATGGCTAGTATCCTATGACCTCTCTTTGAAGAGTGGTTATAGGCCACCAGCTATTAGGGCCTGAAGAAATGCTGTAAAGCCAAGCGCTTTATGAACGTGAAACCCTGGGTAACCCTATCGACCAGCCATAACTATCTTTATCTATCTATCTATCTATCTATCTATCTATCTATCTATCTATCTATCTATATATATATATATATATATATATATATATATCTGTCTATCTATCTTTCTTTTTTCCTTCCTTCCTTCCTTCTTTCTTTCTTTCTTTCTATTTACACACCCAGACACACTTATATATACACATTGAGCCTCCACACACTTTTTGCTTACGAAGTTCATTCACAAATCACTTGCCCAATGTGGCATGTAGAACAATCTTATTACCTACACAGCCATGCCTGTGTCTATTGTGTGTGTGTGTGTGTGTGCGTGTGTGTGTATACATATATACACTATACATGCCACAAACACATTTACGAAGGCACATGACCTAATGTTTAGTGTGTTACCACAGAATCGTAAGGTTTGATTACCAGATTGGACAACACATCTCCTCAGGCAAGTCACTTCATTTTCTGCTACCCCAGGCATCTCAGCTAAATATGAATACTAGCAATAGCAGCAGATGAGGATTGACCTTATTATTCTGGAATGATATTCTGTTTTGTGGGTAGGGGAGCTTTGTAGTCTCTCTTACTTAAATATCTCAGAAACTTGTATAACCTATCTGATCTAATATTCCTGGTGGCTTCAGACAGACTTTACCTTGTAACACACACACACAATATAGAAGATTAAAATATCTTCATACATACCATGCTGGTGCCACATAAAAAGCACCCGTACTGGTACCATGTAAAAAGCACTGGTGCTGGTGTCACATAAAAAAACCAATGGTGCTGGTGCCATGTAAAAACACACCCAGCACATTCTGTAATGTGGTTGGCATTAGGAAGGGCATCCAGCCATAGAAACCAAGCGTAAACAGATATTTGGAGCTTGGTGTAACTCTGTGGCTTGCCTGCTCCTTTCAAACCATCCAACCCATGCCAGCATGGGAAACAAGCATTAAACGATGATGATGATTGTTGTGTCATCTACACCTATGAATATTTAAATGTTTCTTTGTTGGCTTGCATTCTATCTAGTTCTCCATTAATTTAACCCTTTAGTGTTTAAACCGGCCATACCAGGCCAGAATATTATCCTTGTTTTATGTTCAAACTTATGAGATTCAGCCTCTCACACCTACCCTACGATGTCATTCTAACGATAAATAATCACATCAAAATTTTGAAGCTATGAGATAAGGCACAATTAATTAAAAACAATGTGAATAAATAAGTATTACATTTGACAGAGTAATCTGAATGCTAAAGGGTAAAACAAAGGTATTAATGATGAATGTTCCATTTACAGTCAACCAAACAAGAAAAATGTTCAGTTACATTCACCACAAGCCTTGGTTCAACCACAGACTTCTGTGGTGCCAACACCATCTCCAGTTCCAAAGCCACCAACCTACAAATTCCAGATGCAGCATCATCAGAGTTGTGTAATGACCCAACTTTATCAGATGTGGAAATCAAGGTTATTTTGCAATGCAGCTATTAGTAATGGAACTCATACAATCTTAGTAAGTTATCAATTAGTTTTTAATTCTTATTTATGAGCCAAATAGAGTGATATAAATATCTTTCTCTATCATTTATTATTTTTTCTCTGTCATTGTCCTTGCTTATCTATTTGTTTCTTCCGTTGTATGTATTTTTCTTCATTTTCCTCATAACTCATTGTTAATTACTGTTTGGTCTAGAGACCTTATCATTTCTTGTTATTTGCAGTCGTTTATCATGTCTGCTCAGTTATACAGCAGTAGCTTATGGTACTGACACTGCTGTGGTGACAAATTGTGGTGATATTTGGCCAATAGATGATAAGGGGTCGAGCATATTCATGTTCATTGTGTGTTTTTTTTTCCTGTCATGTTCCTGTAACACATTTAATCTTCTGAATCTAGCAGCACACGAACAATATGTTATATATATATAACCTCGAACCCACAAGAGTAAACAAGGAAAATGCCACTTGTATTTGAACATATTCTTGTAAAATATTCTTTAAAAAAAACTTTTCTTTTAATTTTTCCAAAATTTAATTGTTTTCCATACTTACAGTTGAAAAAGTCTCAATGACAGAAACCAGTACTGAAATGTTTTTTATAAAATTATTTTAGCATTTTCTACCTGACCTTTCTTTTTCCATATATATATATCCTCACACACATGTGTGCATGTGTGTGCATACTTGCATACATATGCATTTATTTTGCTGAATAGAAATAGGGGTGAGATACCTTTCAGATGACACACCCTGCCTTCTCAAATAAACAATATATTTCATGAAATAATGAGGACCTCTCCATGGTCATTCGACTTTCTAGAAATAGCTGTGAAATCTCCCTTAATTCTCACCCTAACGTCATAGAGAGAAAAGACCCAAAAAGAAACATTGTCTTGAGTTCTCTGTGCCCAGTAAAAAGATAAGGCAGTAACAGACGGAATGTTTTTAGTTATGGACTGACCAACAACAACAACAACAAAAACAGTTTTTATTTATTGAAAAGCTACAGACTACATAACACAAGAGTTGTTTTTATTTAGGCCAAGGCAACCCTGAGCAGAACAGATCTTTTTTTTTTTTATCACTTTTTAATGACCATTTTTCCATGCTTGCACGGGTCAGATAGAATCTGTTGATGTGAATTTTCTGTGGTTGGATATCTTTCCTATCACCAACTTTCAACCGGTTTCCAAGCATGGCCAAACATATTTTTCATGGATGACTGGATGTGAAGGAAAGCAGTCATGAGGGTGACACTCATTTGTGAAGCTGGGGCAAGGAAAATATAACACACACACACACACTCACAGGCACACTTTCACTTTTCATCAAACAAATCCAGTCACAAAACTATCGTAGAAGACACCTGCTCAGGGTGCCATGCAGTGGTATTGAACCCCAAACCATGTGATTGGGAAGTAAACTTCTTACCACATAGCCACACCTATGCCTATGAATACTCAGACGTTTCTCTGTTGGCTTGCATTCTCAAAGTTGTCATAGTTTAAACCCAGTCACCCTTGGGTGAGTAGACTTATGATCAAGAGCATACCCACTCTTTCTTTGTTTTTGTATATTTAGCACCATGTTATCCAATGGCTCAGTGGTTAGAGTGTTGGGGGTCACAATCATGAGGGTTTTTTTTTTTGTCTGTTCCTTCTCGAGCCATGCCTGGCTCATAAAGGCCGGTTTCCCGGTTTCCTTGGCATATAGGTTCCCCACCTGGATGGGACGCTGGTCCATCGCAGGTGAGTTGCAAGATGCAGGAAGAAAGGGTGAGAGAAAGTTGTGGCGAAAGAGTCAGCAGAAGTTCAGCATTGCTTTCTGCCGGAGTCGCGTGGGGCTTAGGTGTTTCGCTCATAAATATACACATCGCCCAGTCTGAGATTCGAACCTGCAATCCCTTGACCGCGAGTCCGCTGCTCTACCACTAGGCCATGTGCCTCCATGCAATCATGAGGTAGTGAGTTTTATTCTTGGACCGGGTTGTGTGTTGTGTTCTTGAGCAAGACACTTTATGCTACATTGCTCCAGTTCACTCAACTGTAGAAATGAGTTGTGATGTCACTGGTACCAAGCTGTATTGGCCCCTTTGCCTTTCCCTTGGATAATATCTGTGACAAGGAGAAGGGAGACTGGTATGCATGGGTAACTGCTGGTCTTCCATATACAACCTTGCTCAGACTTGTGCCTTAGAGGGGAACTTTCTAGGTGCAATCCCATGGTCATTCATGACCGGAGTATATCTTTACCCATTACCTTTACTATCCAATGAATCCTTTCTTTTCAAAACACTTGGGTATGATTTGAGTAAATTTGGTTGATGTATCTAGCAAACTGAGTTACTATGTAGAGCAGAGTTTCTCAACATGGAAGACATTCCCTTCGAGGTGGTGCTGGGCTTGTGAATGGGGGGAACTGGGCATGTGAAAAGGAGCACTGAGCATGTGAAAGGGGGCTTTAGGCTTTAGGGGGCAGTGAGGTAACATAATTAACATATTGAATTTTACCTATAATAGTAATTATCTCTCTATATATAAACGGCAAAATGTCTGTGTGCGTGTCCTTTATACAAATCCTCAATTTTTCAGTTAGAGGACTCGCACTTTCTATGGCCATTCAAAACCGTCCAAGGGTGGTCATGCACATCTTTACATTTCCCCAGTCACTCCACAAGGCCATTAAAAAATCAATAGAAGTGACTTTTTTGTGAATTTTCTATCCAAAACCCTATCAAAGTGCCTGAAACTTGATACGCCAATTGAATGCCAGCTAGCTGTATGTGATTGGTCGGAGATTTGGACAGTACTTGTGTGTATGTGCACATGCATGTACTAGCACTATGACCCGGCGTTGCCAGGTCATAGTGCTAGTCTCTTATTATAAAAGGCAGATTTTATCTGCCTCCCTTTGGGAGTTATACAAATCTACAATATAGGATTTCTTCAATTACAATTTACCTAGCATTTTTAAGAGTACAATGCATCGCGTCATGCCAGGTCCAGTTTTTAAAATTTAAACTCCAATTAAGCAAAATTTACAGAAAACTCACATTCTGGTGTGTGTGTCAAATGCTTTTCTTAGTCTGGTTTACACACCACACGCAAACGCACACACACAGTGGGCAACGAATAAAATGAAAGTAAATAGCGACAGAGTGATTTGAGGAAGACTAAACTGAAAGTATTCTGTCTATGACACTGATAGATACATGAGTAAAATGTATGGGAAGCTAAGAGCTAAGAGTGAGTGAAAATGTTCTTGAAGAGAGTAAATAGCGAGAGAGAGAGTGATTTGAGGAAGACTTTCATTAAATAACCGTAGTGGCTTGTGTTAGTAATAAAGTAAACATAGACTCATACATACATACATACATACATCACATACATACATACATACATACATACATACAACACACACACACATACACACACACATACATACACACCACAACATACATAACACATACATACAACATACATATACATACATACATATACATACATACCCACACACACATACACACACACACAGTATTGAAGCTTGAGAACAATCAGATACATTTGCAACACGTCTGTTGAAAATATTATTGTTCACACACATATATATACATATATACATACAGACAGACAGATAGACACACACACACACATGATCCAGCATGGCCACAACCTCAAGGCTGAAACATATAAAAGAATAACAGAATATAAATGTGTGCAAAGTACAAGAAATATTAATGCAGTATATGGGGATTGGACAATAAGCGTAAGGCAGTGTCAATGGTGGTTCCAGAAATCCTGAGCCATAAACTACAGCCTAGAAGATGAGCCTCATCCTGAAAGATCTGTAGAACTTGACAAGGACATCCTGAAAACCCTGGTGGAACAAAATCTCATCGTAACTGTTGAGGAACTAGCAGAAGCTTGGATTTGGTCATTCACCATTCATTGAGACCTGTGTGCTATCGGAAAAGTCAGCAAATTGGGTCAATGGGTTCCTCACGAACTTTCCGAGTCTAATTGCATGCAGAGAGTGAATGTATGCTTTTCTTTGCTGTCACATCTCACCACTACTGCGCTATGTATATCTATATATAAAACTGTAGTTGTGTGAGTGTCTGTCCCCTTCGATTTAGATTCCTAACTACTCCCACATTTTGCGGTGCAGTTTAACCAAATTCGGGTAGCTTATAGTCGTGATTCATATCGAGCCCGTCTGAATATTAGCGCGCGTCTACGATGAGTCTACGATTTTAAAATAAATTTAACATCATTTTTTATTCCATTTTTAATGCATAATTTTTCGTGTGTCGATGGCGGCGGAGTTGGCGTCCATGCTCACACCTGCACCTGTGGGGAAGGGAGTGTAAGGAAATCAACGTCGTAATGCGTTGTCAAGGAGACCAGTGTTCTTTTAGAACACGACTTCATGGCTTGAAGACACCAAAACAGAAATGGCTAAGAAAGCGTCTACATGAGTCTACGATTTAAAAAAAAATTTACCATCGTTTTTTTTTCCATTTTTAATGCATTTTTTCGCTATTATATAAGGGAAGTAACTCTCTAAAAATGTCTACGATGAGTCAACGATTTTTAAAAAAAATTACCATCATATTTTTTCCATTTTTAATGCATTTTTTGCTATTTTTTTTGCTATACTCTCTAAAAAAATGCTTATATAGTTATTTCCCTTACAAAACCGAGCAACGCCGGGCTATACTGCTAGTACATGATAAAACTTGTAATGGTTATTAAAATAAAATGAGAGATAATTCATTTCTAATGTTGTATTTCTTGTCTCGAATAGTTTTCTTCAAGTATTTTCTTCTTGTATTATGATTTCCATTTGAATAAAATTTATAAATTATCATCTATGATATCTCACTGACAACTTAGGTAGGCACCAGGCATAATCATCATCATCATCGTTTAACATCCGTTTTCCATGCTGGCATGGGTTGGACAGTTTGACTGAGGTCTGGAAAACCAGCAGCTGTACCAGGCTCCATTCTGATCTGGCAATATTTCTACACCTGGATGCCCTTCTAAGGCCAACCACTCCGAGAGTGTAGTGGGTGCTTTATGTGCCACCAGCACAGGAGCCAGTCAGGTGGGCCTGGCATCGATCACATTTTGTTAGTGCTTTTTACGTGCCACTGACACAGGAGCTAGTCAGAAGGCTCTAGCATTGGCCACATTCGGATGGTTCTTATTATGTACCACTGGCACGAGAGCCAGTCAGGTGGCTCTGGCATCAATTACATTTAGATAGTGCTTTTTACATGTCACTGGCACAGGAGCCATTCAGGGGGCCCTGGCATTGGCCACATTCAGATGGTTCTTATTAAGTACCACCAGCACAAGAGCCAATCAGGTGGCCCTGGCATCGATCATGTTTAGATAGTGCTTTTTACATGCCACTGGCATAGGAGCCAGTCTGTGGGTACTGGCATTGGCCATGTTTGGATGCTGCTTTTTATGTGCCACCAGCATGAGAGCCAATCAGTAGGTACTGGCATTGGCCATGTTTGTATGCTGCTTTTTACGTGCCACCAGTCAGGTGGCCCTGACATCGATCACATTCAGATAATGCTTTTTACATGCCACCGGCACAAGAGCCAATCAGAGGGCACTGGCATCAGTCACGTATGGATGGTGCTTTTTATGTGCCACCAGGGCACTACAAAAAAGGTTAAGAATCATTGACGTAGAGGATCCTTGTTTTGGTTTGTCTTGTACAGAGTTGTGGCTTTATGCCTGTATGAAAAAAGATTTTAAAAATCATTATTTTCTTTGAAAGTAATTAATATCTCATATAATATCTCTTTCAGGTTCATCGAGATCTTCTCATTGCCACTTGTACCAAACTTCTGGAAATTCCAAATACTGATGTGCTGAAAGGTGAATACCTACAGTTAACTTTTACTCCTGACATTCAAGAGGAAGCTCTCTGGGCCTTTTGTACCTATATGTATGAAGGAGTCCTGGTTTTAAATTCAGATATTCTATACAACATGGAGTGCATTGCTAAGATCCTTGGTGTATACAATATCTTGAGCCTTGTGGATCGATATAAACAATGTACAATGCAAAACCAATCCAATACATCTTTGAAATCTTCGAATGAAGAACAGATGAATATATATTTCAACTACCAAATAACAAACAGATTTCAGATGGACAACGACTGTGATGGAGGACCTAGCCAACCAGGAATAAAGGTGAAACAAGAAACAGACCCGATTTCCTGTTCTTCGCAAAATACCATAGCAGAGTCTCAGAATAATTTAAGCAAATCAGATTCTTTCCTGAACTACGAACATGTTGACAACAAAATGACCTTAACGGGACTTCAATATCAGAAGACCATCTGTAATTTGTCACAAATGATAACAGGTATGATTAGTCACAATCAACCAGACTACAGCACGTCAGTTGTGATTGAGGTTGAAGTTGATTCTCTAATGTCCAACAGCTGTCCTAACGTAAACACTCAATCAAACACCACTCTTTCTCCAGTCAGTTTGACAACAGTCTCTGGGGAACAGCTCCCTCTTGATTTACCGCATACACAAATAAAAACTGAATAAATGTAAAAGTGTTTTTGTTTGATGTATAATAAGTTATAACTGAGCAGAGCCAACTTAAGTCAATACCACCACCACCACCACCACTACCACCTCACTACTGCTGCAATTGTCAGCATTGTTTCTACCATCACCATTACCATCACTGCAATCAGCATAATCATCATCATCATGATGACCACCACCACCACCATTGCAATCACAAGAATCCTTTTCCTTTTCTCCCTCCTCTTTTCCCCTCCTCCTTTTCTCCCTCCTCTTTTCCCCTCCTCCTTTTCCCCCTCCTTCCCTCCCTCCTCCTCCTCCTCATCATCATTATCCTCACCACCACCACCATTGTAATCATCATCATCATTATTGCAATCACTACTATCTTCCTCCTCCTCCTCCTCATCTTCATCATCATCATCATCGTCAACCCACACCCTGCCCACTCTCTTCCACCATCGTCACCATCATCTCCATCATCCGCATCTCCATGCTGGCATGGATTTATCTAGTCCGCTTCAACATATCGTCTCCCTCTTGTTACAGTCCCTTGTGACTTCTGTGAAGCTCAGCAGCCTTAGATAAAATTGCATCACAATCTTTCTTTTTTCCTATGATTTTTTTTTCAGTTTTCCTTTTCTACAGAATCCTACCATTTAGATCAGGTGTTCACAAGCATTTTTCTAACTATGGATCCCTTTGATTACTCTTTTACTCAGGTGGACCCCCATAGCCATTTGATGTTTAAAAACTAGTTTTCTAGAAACTTCTTCCGAAATTCCTATTTTGTTTTTCGCACATTAACTTGTTTAGGTTGATCTATGTAAAATATTAGAGAAAGAAACCTAGCTGTTTCTTGCAATAAATACCAGTGCATACATCTAAAGCAAAATTTTTTCTGCGGCCCTTAAAATACTTATAATATGGTGATTGCCCAATTAACTATGTAAAATGTTAGAGAAAGAAAGCTAGTTGTTTCTTCAATAAATCGAAAGCAAAATTTTTTCTGCGGCCCTTAAAATACTTATAATATTGCGAATGCCCAATTAACTATGTAAAATGTTAGAAAAAGAAAGCTAGTTGTTTCTTCAATAAATTGAAAGCAAAATTTTTTCAGGGGCCCTTAAAATACTTATAATATTGCGAATGCTCAATTAACTATGTAAAATGTTAGAGAAAGAAAGCTAGTTGTTTCTTCAATAAATCGAAAGCAAAATTTTTTCAGGGGCCCTTAAAATACTTATAATATTGTGAATGCCCAATTAACTATGTAAAATGTTAGAGAAAGAAAGCTAGTTGTTTCTTCAATAAATCGAAAGCAAAATTTTTTCAGAGGCCCTTAAAATACTTATAATATGGTGAATGCCCAATTAACTATGTAAAATGTTAGAGAAAGAAAGCTAGTTGTTTCTTCAATAAATCGAAAGCAAAATTTTTTCAGAGGCCCTTAAAATACTTATAATATGGTGAATGCCCAATTAATAATGTAAAATGTTAGAGAAAGAAAGCTAGTTGTTTCTTCAATAAATTGAAAGCAAAATTTTTCCAGGGGCCCTTAAAATACTATTATGGATCTCCAGTTTACTATTTTGTTGCATGGACCCCCTCAGGGGCCAAATAGACCCCAGTTGAGAATAGCGGATTTAGATCATATAATACTTTTTCACCCAGCTATCATCATTCTTTTTTACACATCACCCATCCATACTGGGGTTGCAGTCTTCTCTTTTGTATACCATGGTTGATACCTCTAAAAGTAAAACTGTATTTTCCATCTTCGTTTTTCAAGTTTCAAAGAGATATCAATTCCATAAGATGTGTTTTTTTTTCCTGTGCTCTCTCTGGTTGTGTAGGGCCATGCCCGTATCCTTTTGTTATTTTTTATTCTGGGTCTCTAACATTTGTAGGAAGAAGATATCCTCAAGCTCTCAAATTGGGATCTGGCCTGGATGCTTGCAATAGCATGGACTCTAAGCTCTAAAAGTACCTAAGGTACCAGATGTTTATCTTGATTTTATGAAGTACCCAAAGTACTTGATGTCTATTTTAGTTAAAAATTGCTTTTATGAAGTTATTAGTTCTTCCATCATTTTCTTTATTAATTTTATTTATTTATTCATAAGAAAAGCAGGTGCCTACACACTGTAAAGTGGTTGGCATTAGGAAGGGCATCCAGCCATAGAAACCTTGCCAAAACTGATATTGGATATCAAAATAGCCCTGCAGCTCGTCTTATCCTATCACACCATCTTGACTATGTCGGCATGGAAAATAGACGTGAACTGAAGATGATAATGATGATGATTATTATGTTGTTAAGGGGCATTTTTCAAGCAATGAACTGATGAAAGTAGACAAGTACCAAATGAAATATCTTGCAATATTTCATCCTCTTTTTGTTCTTTAACATTCTGATATTTGATAAAAAGGTAAAAGACCCCTTTCGGTCATGAATGACCATGGGATTGCACCTAGAAAGTTACCTTCCAAGCACAAGTCCAGGTAAGGTTGCTTATGGAAGACCAGCAGTTGCTCATGCATACCAGCCTCCCCTTTCATGTCACTGATGTCCAAGGGAAAGGTAAATACCAGTACAACTTGGCACCAGTGTGTCACAACTCATTTCTACAGCTGAATGAACTTGAGCAATATGAAATAAAGTGTTTTGCTCAAGAACATAACACACAGTCTGGGCTGGGAATTGAACTCACTAACTCATGATTGTGAGCCTGATGCTCTAATCACTGAGCTATGCGTCTTCAGTGAAAATAGTAAGGATGTCATGGGGGGTGGGTTGTGTGCATGTGTTTGTGTGTAACCATGTTCTAGACATCATGTGATGGTTGTAAATGAGCATCATTGTCATACAAGCAGGGTTGTTCATTTCCTGACTTCTATGAAAAAAAAGAAATGGCTAGTTATAGGAAAATATTCCCTTGCTTGGAAACAGGTGAGGATTGGCGATAGGAGGGACATCTGACTGTAAAAAATAAAATAATTGCCTCAAGAAATTCCATCTGACCCATGCTAGCATGGAAAAAGTGGACGTTGAAACCACCATGATGACAATCACAATAATCTGTTTGTATGGGTCTGAATTTTGATGCCTTTGTGTTCCTTTATGTTTCGTAAAGTAGCGACTGGACAGATGGAGAATGTTACTGTACTGAAATGTGTATTGGGGATCGATTTGAATGACTAATCCACTCTGTAGGCTAAACCTAGATTAACTGTTGGTACTCATGTTTTGGCTGATTGGAATGGAGCCCACTAAATTATCTCGAATAAACTACTTTGCTCTACATGATGTGAATAATCATGCAGAATCCCTTGTCCATACTTGTACCTCGGAGGGGAACTTGGAGCAAACCCAACGCTCTGATCACAGCCATGTGCCTTCGACAAGAATAGTAAGGGTGATATGGTCATTTGGTCTTGGAGTCGTGAGTACTGCATCACTCCAACTTCATTGGCAAGACCCAAAAATATTAGAGACACTCAATGCTTATACTCAACAATATAGTAAGAAGCTTGCTTCATAACTACATGGTTTTGGGTTCAGTCCCACTGCGTGGCACATTGGGTAAGTGTCTTCTACTATAGCCTCAGGCTGACCAAAGCCTTGTGAATGGATTTGGTAGGTGGAAACTGAAAGAAACCTGCTGTATATATATATATATATATATATATATATGCATACATTTGTGTGTGTTTTTGTGTCTCTGTTTGTTCATCCCCCCCCCACTGCTTGACAACCGGTGCTTGTGTCTTTATATTCCTGTAACTTAGCAGTTCGGCAAAATGACCAATAAAATGAGTACCAGGCTTCAAAAAAAAAAAGTCTTGGGGTCGACACACTTGACTAAGAATTCTTCAAGGTGATACTTCAAATGACAAACAAGTAAAACAAAAAATAAAAGAATACATATAAGAAAGAAAGCATTATTAAAAATAAAAAAAGAAAGAAAAATAGGCACAGCGGTGTGGTTAGAAGCTTGCCTTCCAACCACATGGCTTCGAGTTCAGTCCCACTGTGTGGTACCTTGGGCAAATATCTTCTACTATAGCCTCATGCCAACCAAAGCCTTGTAAGTGGATTTAGTAGGTGGAAACTGAAAGAAGCCCGTCGTATGTATGCATATTTTTATAACTATATGTGTGTATCTTTGTGTCTGCTTTTGTTCCCCATCACTGCTTGACAACCGGTGTTGGTGTGTTTATGTCCCCCACAACTTAGCAGTTCAGCAAAAGAGGCCGATAGAATCAGTACCAGCCTTAAAAAAAAGAAAGAAAAGTATCGAAGTCGATTCATTCGATTAAAAATTCTCCAAAGCGGTGCTGTAGCATGGTCACAGTCTAATGACTGAAACAAGTAAAAGATACACGACAAAATCTAAAATAAACCATGGGGAATAACTCAAATGAGTCAATGGTACGAATTTGAATAAATAAGTTAAGGAGTGATATGAAGAATGCTGTAGAACAGAGCTACTCAAAGTGGTGGTCCGCAGACCAGTGCGGTCCTCAAGCCATCAGCTACCGGTACGCGGTGAGTTTCCAGAAAAGAAAAAAAACAGAATGTTTATAAAATGCTTATAAAATACTTATGTAATATTGTATTATTTGTAAGGCGGCGAGCTGGCAGAAACGTTAGCACACCGGGCGCTATGCTTAGCTGTATTTCCTCTGCCGTTATATTTTGAGTTCAAATTCTGCCGAGGTCGACTTTGCTTTTCACCCTTTCAGGGTCGATAAATTAAGTACCAGTTAAGCACTGGGGTCGATATAATCGACTTAATCCGTTTGTCTGTCCTTGTTTGTTCCCTCTGTGTTTAGACCCCTTATCGGTAGTAAAGAAATAGGTATTTCGTCTGCTGTTACATTCTGAGTTCAAATTCCGCCGAGGTCGACTTTGCCTTTCATCCTTTCGGGGTCGATTAAATAAGTACCAGTTACGCACTGGGGTCGATATAATCGACTTAATCCGTTTGTCCGTCCTTGTTTGTCCCCTCTGTGTTTAGCCCCTTGTGGGTAGTAAAGAAATAGGTATTTCGTCTGCCGCTACGTTCTGAGTTCAAATTCCGCCGATGTTGACTTTGCCTTTCATCCTTCCGGGGTCGATAAATTAAGTACCATTTACGCACTGGAGTCGATGTAATCGACTTAATCCCTTTGTCTGTCCTTGTTTGTCCCCTCTGTGTTTAGTCCCTTGTGGGCAATAAAGAAATAAGAAACGTTAGCACACTGGGCGTAATGCTTGGCGGTATTTCATCTGTCTTTACATTCTAAGTTCAAATTCCGTCTTTCATCCTTTCGAGGTCGATAAATTAATTACCAGTTGCGTATTGGGGTCGATCTTATCGACTGGCCCCCTCCCGCAAAATTTCGGGCTTTGTGTCTAGAGTAGAAAAGAATATATTTAAAGGCGGCGAGCTAAGACAGTTCCCGGGTTGTTTTGTATGTGGTTGACTTCGTGCATACATATATGTAGGTTTATGCATCTGCACTTATACTTCTCTGTGTGTGTGTGTGGTGTGTGTGTGTGTGACTACTTTTATTTTAAGAGTCTCTGATGAAAGAATCTCAGGTATGTCTCATAAGTTTTCACTGGTGTATGTGTGTGTGTCATTACTTTTTACATATGCTGTTTTGTAGGTGCCCACAACAAAGTGGGTACATACATTCATTTAAGGGTCTCAGATGAAGAATCTCAGGTGTGTCTCATTAATTTTCACTTGTGTGTGTGTGTGTGTGTGTGACAGTGAAGAACGCAAAACGACACACGAACAGTCAAAGAACCATTCGCAGTTTCTACGTTTGCCCAAAACAAGAAATAACAGAGGTGAGCAAGTAATATATTACTAGTTCCATTATGGGTTATGCCACGCCTACGTGGCTCATACAAACTACGAAAAGCAAAAGTCAATCAAGTACACTTCATATCACTACACATTACACACAGACCACACTCTAAGACACCTACACAAGCCACGCCTATAGAGCACATCCACACGGACCAGACCACAAACCTCCTGCTGACCACTTATACAAACCACACCTACAGCAGAACAAAAATACCCGAATCGAAATAACTAAAATGACATGCAAACCGCCAACCTACACACTCTCTGTTACTGCATGTACAATATACATGGTAGCAAATTAACTGAGTTGTTAGAGCGAAGGACAAAGTACATGAGTTCAATTCACACTGCGCTCAGCCTTGCATTTCATTCCCTTTGTATAAAATAAAGTACATTATTTTGTACTTTATTTCGTAGTTGTTCGAAATATTGGTTTCAAATTTTGGCACAACACCAGCAATTTCGGATGAGGAAGTAAGTCGATTACTTTGACCCCAGTGCACAACTGGTACTTATTCTACCGATTTCGAAAGGATGAAAGGCTAAGCCTACTTCGGCGAAATTTCAACTCAGAACGTAAAGACGGACGAAATGCTGCTAAGAACTTTGCCGGGCGTGCTAACGATTCTGCCATCCTACCGCCTTCGTTGTACAAAATATTAATACCGTATTTAACTACATTAAAAAAAAAAAATCGCACGAACGTATTAGACACCCCACATTTTTTTCATGAATATACACAGCCAAAATTGGGATGCATCTAATACGTCCATGTGGGCATATCATAACTGAGTTAATTTTTGAGACTTTAAAAAATTTTTTAGAAAAGAGTACATCTGAAACAAAGTGCATTAAAAAAGTATCCGATTTTATTTTTTTACCGCCAAAACTAATGCTGTGTGGGCAAAATCCTTTGGGTGGGAGATGAAGCCACCTTTCCTGCGCAGGCATGAAAAATTTCACGCTGGTAAGTCGTCCCAGATCTGGGTTGTTACACCTAGAGTACGGACGTGTAGTGCGCGTTCGTCGGATTTTCGTTTCTACGAACGCATTGAGCAGAGATATTGTATCGTCTTGCCTAAAGCTTGGTGATACTCAAGCTCAAACCATACAGAATATTCACCAGGCCTTTGGCGATGATGCAATGGGCAAAATTCAAATCAATGAGTGGTAGAACCGTTTCAGACACGGCCGCACCTCAGTGGAGAACAAGACACGCTGACGCAGGCCATCCACAACGAAGAGCCAATTGAGAAGGTTTGGCGAATAGTCATGGAAGACCAATGTGTAACAATCCAGGAAATTGCTCACAAAGTGGGAATAAGCACAAGATCGGTGCATTCCATTTTAACGGAAGATTTGTGTATGCGAAGGGTGTCAGCGAAATTCGTCCCCAAGGCGAAGCTGCAGAAGCAATTCCAAATGGAAATCGCTCAGGACATGCTAGACTGTGTAAACCATGACCCAGACTTCATGAAAACCATCATCACTGACGATGAAAGATGGGTTTATGGCTGGAGTGGGGAACCAACGGCCTTCTAGGCCATTACGCGTGGCCTTTTGAATGAATCCAAATCTGTCAGAATAAATCTCATTTTTATTCATGTTTTTGTTCGTCCTTTATCATTTTTATTCCAATCTTAAAATGAATATATTTAAAATACCAAAGAGTAAAAGAAAATTCAATGAAATAATCCTTTCCAACTGACCACCACTTTAAAAATATTGTAAGCCATAAGGGCTATTTCGACATCTGCTACACTCATTTTTTCACGCTGAGAGTTGCTGAAGCATGGAACAAACTGCCGGCATCGGTTGTTAGTTGTCGGAGCACTGCATCCTTCAAAACTTCCATGCTTCCTGAGATTCGCCAACACTACACTTGATTTTCTCCCCTCCATACACACACAAGCGTGTATCTGACTCATACATTGTTCGCTTTCCAGACATTTCTACATTACTGCATGTACTTTATATGCACTTTCTGACAAGTTGTGGTGCACCTGAGCACTGTATACAATAATTTCATTATTATATTATTATTATTCAGTTCTAATCTAACTCCAGAATGTACGTTAACTTTCTCACCTGATTGGCTCCCGATACTGGTTAATGAGAGCCTGTGGCGATCAAGTACGCTAATGATTATGGACTTGTGACAACGGTGCACGTGACTTTCCATTTGAAGTGGAATTTGAGAGTAGTTACACAGCCTGACCGTACTCGTGTATATATATATATTTTATTATTCTTATTTTGTCAGCTTCACAGTCCATCGTGTGAAAGAAGACCAAGAAAACGCTGAAGGAAGAAAACAGGTTTTAATGAGGATTGGGGACTGCAATATTGTTTTTTCTCTGCTGAAGATAAGATTATTTGTTTGCTTTGCATTATTGTCTAGCGAACACTAGAGTGAAATTCCTCTTTCCCTTTTATTATATATATATATGTGCAGCTAGCCTTTGACCTCTATTTGGACCCCGTTGCGTCCATTACTCTGATTGGTTGGTATTGGCGCAATTTGTCTCTTACTCTGTCGCGCCAATTCGCTGCGTATAACTAATCGGTGCCCCTAAATAAATCACGTTCTCAACGCAGTTTTGAATCTATAGCTCCTTATAAAAACCCAGTTTCTTTTCGTCTCGAGTCTTTGGTTTCAGACCTTTTAAGGTCTAGCCATCGACCACACAAAACACAGCCAGTTCCAGCGACAACGTCAGACGACGACACCCGTCCAACAGCATTACGGCGACCTCCGTCTTCGTCGCCACCTTCATCTTCTTAACGTAGTCAACATCATCTCTACGTACACAGCTCAACAAGCAGCTCGCACAGGTCTCAATACTGCACTGTTCGAGAATTACTTCACCATGGATCAACAGCAAATATACAACCTGTGAGAACTCCTGTACCAAGTGACCCAGGCAGCAGCATTACAGCAACAACTTCCCGTATGACATGTACTGCAACCGGCTCAGCATCATGGCCGCAACCTCTTGATACAGTATTTCAATCACCGAACTGGTATTTCTCATTCTTGTGACTATGGACATTAGTCTAACTTCTCAAGTACGTAACGCACACACATACATCCATGCCTATACAACATACACTTTGTTCTCATGACGGCCTGTCTATTATTCTGTATACATGATGCAGACACAGACACACTTGTTAACATATCAATAAATCTTTTCTTAAACATTCTACTCGGTTATGTGTCTCACTTTCCCCTCTGGCACATTTTTGTATTACCCTTTTTATATTTATTGTATTGACCGTGTGATGTACTAAGGAGCCATTCATTACAATTGCAATATCAACATTGAAGAAATGCAATGTACATCAGCATTATGCCACTCATAAGAACCACAAATGTTTCAAATTAGAAAGAGGGGTGCGAAATTAAAAGATGAAAAGCGAAAGCAAAGACAGTTATTTCAAGCAGAGGTAAGACACGGAAACAATGTCACTGAAGCAACTTATGGAGTGGTTTATATACTCGGGGAAAAAGAAGCCATTCAGCGATGTGGAAATCGTAAAAGAATACGTTGTCGAAGTTGTAGGATGCTTAAACCCCGATAAAGTTTCAAAGTACAAGCAACTTCCTTTTTTTAGGAGAACCATAACTGACCGGCAGCATGAATTAGCCCTCAACACAATAGAACAACTTCACACAATACTTCAAAAGGTAATATATATCATTCCACCGCTTTCGATGAATCAACTGATACTACTGACTCAGCGCAGGTTTTATACTTCATTTGGACCATAACAGAAGATTTTATTTGCTACGAAGAGTTACTGGCTTTGGGTACTCTTATAGGTAGAACGCGAGGAATAGATATCTTAACAAACTTTCACGATAACTGTCTTGAAGTTGGACTGAATTTGATTAATTTAGTGAGTGAATGTACATACTCACTAAATTTCCATTACAGGAAAACATGAAAGGTTTATTGCACGGATAACAAAAAGTATTATCCGATCTAGATGCTTTCATTTCTTTTCATTGTATCTTCAGTCAGACAAATCTGTGTTCAATATACTATTGGTTGTCCGTAAAGTTCGTGTAGCTTATCTTTCGACTTATTTTAGAACATGGTTGAGTCGATAAAATAGGATTTGACTACACCTCTATTTAGAGCACAGTTTAATCTATCTTTTCGTGGAAGAAGGTTTATGTTTCTATAACCTGTGTTAATTCTGTAACCCTTTAAAATGGAAGATAAGAAAGTCCATTTTCGGTACTTGATGCTTTGGGAACCAGGCAAAAATTGCTGCAGCTCGGCTGGGATGTGTTACCTCACCCTCCATATTCACCAGATATTGCTCTGTCGGATTTCCACTCATTCAGGTCTCTGCAGAATAGTCTTAATGGTAAAAATTTCAATTCCTTGGATGACTTAAAAAGATACCTTGATGAATTCTTTGCCATGAAACCACCTCGATTCTGGGAAGAGGGTATTTTCAAGTTAAAAGAAAGATGGACACGCATTGTGCAACAAAATGGTTCATATTTGGTTGATTAAAAATGTAATGGCAAGTATTTATTGACCTTTTGTATCTAATGTGTGTCATTTGACGTACATTAGACACACCCAGAAAGTACCATATTAACTGCTTCAAAAATCTCATCAAAATATAACTATCACCAGTAACTTACATATTTAAATTTCCTAGACTTTACTAGCAAGCGAACCACAGACAAATACAAACTATATCAGACGAACGAAAACTTAACCGTTTACTTGAACATCAACGACTTATATGGAATGTTATTTTCTCATTGTGTCCGATAATGGTATATGAGTTATAAATTTGTCTCACGAGCAGCCTTTTAATCCAACGTTTAGTCCAATACATGCTGTTATAATTTTTATATTTAGAGTTCAATCGTTGAAAAAAAAAAAAAAAGAAAACGAATTATTCACAAACTATGTGTCAAACCTAATGACATATTATTAATATAGATTCCTGTCATTCTTTCATAATTAAAAAAAATCTAATTAATTATATACTCTTTACTCTTTTACTCTTTTACTAGTTTCAGTCATGTGACTGCGGCCATGCTGGAGCACCGCCTTTAGTCGAGCAAATCGACCCCAGGACTTATTCTTTGTTAGCCTAGTACTTATTCTATCGGTCTCCTTTGCCAAACCGCTAAGTTACGGGGACGTAAACACACCAGCATCAGTTGTCAAGCGATGTTGGGGGGGGGGCAAACACAGACACACAAACACACACACACAAACATGTACATATATACGACGGGCTTCTTTCAGTTTCCATCTACCAAATCCACTCACAAGGCTTTGGTCGGCCCGAGGCTATAGTAAAAGACACTTGCCCAAGTTGTCACGCAGTGGGATTGAACCCAGAACCATGTGGTTGGTAAGCAAGCTACTTACCACACAGCCACTTTACGAACTGTCGAAAATGATTTCCACAATGCAGTTCTCTACTACAATAAAGCACTAGATGCTAGCACATTTAATGATAAGCTCGTGTATGATCCTAAATCTCTGCCAAGCAGTATGAGGCAGTGCCGCAATATTATCTCGTTCACACTTCCCTACCTTTTTGAATGTTAAGTTTAACATTGCTCAAATCTTCCTACTCTTAATAAATATTGCATCAACTATCGATACAGAAAATTATTGAACAGCAATAGCATTAAGCTGTGTTATAGCTGTACCGTCAATTAAAGATTAACAAACACACTAGCTAAATTAATAGAAGCTAATGGCAAATGTAGAAATAAATGCGTTCCCACTTAATTAGGTATGCAATGCTGAAATGATAATGAATGCGGAAGAAATCACCACTACTTGTATGAAAAGATGTAAGTATGGTGGAAAGTAAAACCAAACAATGATACTTCTTCCTTCAGAAATATAGAAACGAAGATCGCAACAAAACTATCTGATAATATCTGGTATTTAGAAGAACATTAATACACGTGATATGAAGTGGAAGATTTTCATCAGATACAGACCATACAAAAAGCTACAAAAAAGTTTCGAGCTCTCTTACTTAAATGTCAGATCAGAACTCTTCACTAAATGTCACCACTTCAATAAATACTTACTGAAGCATAAGGAGATTACACCATTTCCCATAACTATTTAGCAGGAGCAATCAACTGTTTCTATTTTCCTCCTCAGTTTTAACTCACAATGGGATACTCCTGATATCTATGGGGTCTGGCGTTTTATAACGTCATTTCCTATCTGTAATTCACAATAACATATATCAATACAGTCATAGCCACCTTAATTATTTCCACTCATAAACTTTCCATATTGACAAACACCAATAATATCATTTAACAGCCTTCTTCTTTGGTAAATTATATAAATCCTAGAAGTCTTATATGTTTTATGTTTAACTAGTCGAAGGAAAATAGATCCCAGCAATACATGTAATGATTATGACCCTTATTATATTTCCGATCCCATAATGCATTACTGGACATAGTGAGGAAATAACAAGTTATATATGATGTTAATGTTCAAGTAAGAAGTTGAGTTCGTATTCGTTTCATGATACTTTTAGCGGTTCCGAGTATGAAACTCTGAATAATGACATATCATCTCTAACAGTTCACTCTATGATATTATGATATATATATATATATATATATATATATATAAACCGGAGTAAGCACATAAATGTGAAACAAGGTGGAAAAAAGAGTACTCAAATACCAGAGGTAGATTAATATGCTTTGTTTAAAAGCAGCAGAAATATATCAAAAGCTGTTACTCAGAGTTTCACGTTCCCGTTCGTCGGGCAGTTTTGTTATATTTCTGCTGCTTTTAAATAAATATATATATAGCAATAATAAATCTCTGAACGAGATGTAAACAGTAACTGCTCGACAACGTAAAGTATACTAGCCATCTCAATATGGCTAACCATTAAAGGTGGGTGTTACTTGATCTCCTGGGGCTAAAAGCTACAGTAACCCCCCCCCCCCCTTAGTGGTTAACCATATTGAGATGGCTAGTATACTTTACGTTATATATATATATATATATATATTATATATATATATATATATATGTACTTTTAAATAAAGTATATATATATGTGTGTGTATAAACAAACCAATACCAGTTGTCAAACAGTAGAGGCAACAAAGACACAAGCACACACTTACTTTCACGCATGTATGCATACACACGTGCAAACATACACACGCATACTCGTGCGCGCACGCGCGCTACTATAAGCTTCATGTTGTGAAAATACGATAATCCGTAAAGCTTGTATAGCGTGCTTGTGTTTCCAAACAATCTTTTAAATTCAAATATACAATATGGCCGGTCTTTTCTGAGAAAAAAAGGAGAAAGGATGTAGGCCTTTGAGGAAACAGAAGAAAGGACAAGAGGAAAGTAAAAAAAAAACAACAAAAAAAAAACTGGAATATGAAAAAAGAAAATTAAGAGTTGCGTCCCTTTGGCCTGTTCGAATCAGAATTATTATACTGGATGTAAATTAATTCAACAGGGAGAGGGTCCAAGTTTGTGAGATTGCATGCTTAATCCTGAGAGTGTGGTGTTCTTCTGCTTAACAAATGCAATTTGTCGATATGTTTACATTTGATAAAGACTTGAGAACCGAGGCGACAGATCACGTCTAAGTATGTGGGCTATCTATATATATAAAACTGTAGTTGTGTGATTGTCTGTCCCCTTCGATTTAGATTCTTAACTACTCCCACATTTTGCGGTGCAGTTTAACCAAATTCGGGTATCTTATAGTCGTGATTCATATCGAGCCCGTCTGCGTATTAGCGCGCGTCTACGATGAGTCTACGATTTTAAAAATAATTTAACATAATTTTTTATTCCATTTTAATGCATATTTTTTCGTGTGTCGATGGCAGAGGAGTTGGCGTCCATGGTCACACCTGCACCTGTGTTCTCCCCCTTCTTCCCTCCCTCGTGAAGCTGTGGGGAAGGGAGTGTAAGGAAATCAACGTCGTAAAGCGTTGTCAAGGAGACCAGCGTTCTTTTAGAACAACGACTTCATGGCTTGAAGACACCAAAACAGAAATAGCTAAGAAAGCCCGAATTGGCATCTATAAGGGAAGTAACTCTCTAAAAATGCTTATATAGTTATTTCCCTTACAAATCCGAGCAACGCCGGGCGATACTGCTAGTTATATATATCTATGGAGTTACCCCGGGTTTCGCATCCATAAAGCGCCTAGCCTTACAGCATCTCGTCGGAACCTAATGGCCGGCAGCTTATAACTTCTCTTAAAAGTGGAGAAAGAAAAGACCTCGTGGCAATACACCGACCATAACTATCTTTATCTAATTACCTTACACTCTATAACTTAGTGTGCTTTACTGACGATATCTATCTATCTATCTATCTATCTATCTATCTATCTATCTATCTATCTATCTATCTATCTATCTATCTATCTGTCTGTCTGTCTGTCTGTCTGTCTGTCTGTCTGTCTGTCTATCTATCTATCTATCTATCTATCTATCTATCTATCTATCTATCTAGTCAATTTAAATAAACAATCAATTCAAATAAACGAATAATAAAATTTACGGACAAGCGGACGTGCACAAGGAGAGAATTTGACGTTTCGAGCATACTTCTTCGTCGGAGAGGAGAAAGGGAAAAGTTCAAAGAAGTAAAAGAAATTGCCAACAGCACGTGTGTAGTTATATATATCGACTACCTCTCAACTTCTGTTCTTTCAACATGTGATCTCTTGAGCACCACCAGCTCAAATATTTTTTCCTCTGTCTTCCCTTCTTGGGATCTTTCCTTCTCCTTGTTTCCGACGAAGAGCTCCGCTCGAAACGTTAAACCCTCCTTCCCTTCTTTCCTGAGCGTCAATAATACTTTAATTGTTCCACGTCCTGCGTTGCTGTGTTTTTTTTTCTCTTTTTTTCTGTGTTTTCTTGTTTGGATTAACTTTATATATATATATATATATATATATATACGCGAGAAAGAAGCAACAAGAATGGATAGGTTTTTAGTACGATCGTTTCATACAAGGACAGGTTTTATTAAAAGTTGCAAAGATTACAGCATATAAACGAGCCCCGTACTCATCAGCTAAAATACATGTAAGTTCTCTAGACATCCTAGTGTTTGAGGCTATACTCATGAAGTAATGTAGATAATTAAACAGATTTCTAAAGTTCATTAAAGTTCTTTAAAGATGATGTATAGTCTTATCACAGAATTTTTAAAAAAGTTTTGATAGCATCACAGAGAAGGTGACCTAATCCATATGAATTTCCATAGATATGATGAGGGATTATATAACAATAACAATGGATAAATTTGTCTTTTGTCTTCTGTGAGTATATAATCCCTCATCATATCTATGGAAATTCATATGGATTAGGTCACCTTCTCTGTGATGCTATCAAAACTTTTTTAAAAATTCTGTGATAAGACTATACATCATCTTTAAAGAACTTTAATGAACTTTAGAAATCTGTTTAATTATCTACATTACTTCATGAGTATAGCCTCAAACACTAGGATGTCTAGAGAACTTACATGTATTTTAGCTGATGAGTACGGGGCTCGTTTATATGCTGTAATCTTTGCAACTTTTAATAAAACCTGTCCTTGTATGAAACGATCGTACTAAAAACCTATCCATTCTTGTTGCTTCTTTCTCGCTTATAATCACCCCACATTACTGTATTGTTAAATCAGTATAGTTTTTTTTGGTGCATCTAAGTTAGGTACCATATTCAAGTAAATTTTTTTAAATTAACTTGAATCTTTATTGCTCTTTGTATATATATATATATATATATATATATATATATCAGTGTGCATTCAAAGCAATGATTAGAAAATTCACGAAACCGGTATGCTTTTGAATCTCTTAATCACTTTTATTACTTTTATTCCTACCTCAGTTCCTCCAATTGTATATATCTATCGTTACTTTTTATAAAAAAACCTTTACTATTTTTGATTTCCAATGTGCATTTTCGCTTATTTTTCTTCTTACTTCCCCTTACATTTCCACGTGTAGCTTCTATTTTCTTTTTGTAACATATTTCTATTATATAAATATATATATATATAGCACTCAACAAATTTGGTAAGAGTTACATATATCTTTAATAAGTTTAATTCAGCTCCATACGACTTAAACTTCCGTAGGCGCATTGGTCTCGTCCGTCTCGCCAGATGATTCTAGTATGTGTGTGTCTGTGTTATCACTATTGTATCAACAACCGTTTTCAACAACGGATATTCAAGAGTGAATAAGGTTAGTATCTGAGAGCAGATAATAAAAAAACTACAACAGCAGCATACGTCACTAGCTTTGAACAAGCTTCGATACAGCCAAATGAAATAATGTTTGATTTGACTGTATCGAATCTGGTTCTATGCTGATTTATATCTCTGCTATTTACTCTCATTGCTTAGAAACCGTCCGTGTTCTCTGGTAAAAGAGCATAACGTTCATCGAAACAAAACAACCGTTCTGCTACGTTTGGTATAATTGTAACAAATATCTTTCAATACTCAACAAGGTCCATTGTATGGCGTCCTTTATATTAACCGGAGACTTTATATACCGTTTAGTTTAATTGCAGACTGAACAAAATCTCTCACCCACATACTGTGTGTGTGTGTGTGTGTGTGTGTGCATGTGTGTGTGTGTGCATGTGTGTGTGTATACATAATTACATGTATATCTCTATATGTGTGTACACACACACACACACACACACACACATATAGATTAATAGATAGATAGATAGATACACATATCTATACACACGCATATACGGATAAATAGATGAATAGATACATACGTAAATGTATGTCCATGCAAACATATATACATACATATATATATGTCTGCATATATATATATATATATATATATATATATATATACACACACACACACACATAAACAAATGCATATGTATACATGCGTGTATATATATATATATATATATACATACATATATAAATATATATGCACACACATATAAACAAATGCATATGTATACATGCGTGTGTGTGTATATATATATACACACACACACATATATAAAGAAATGCATGTGTACACATGCGTGTATATATATATATATATATATATATATATATATAATATTTATATATATATAATATATACACATATATAAACAGATGCATATGTATACATGCGTATATATATATATATATATACATACACACACATATATATACATATACATATATGTATCTATCTATCTATCTATCTATCTATCTATCTATCTATCTATCTATCTATCTATCTATCTATATATACAAATGTATGTTTGTATATATGCATATGTATATATATCAAGAAGAGAGAGAGAGAGAGGGAGAGAAATACTAACAGAAGCTTTCTATTGTAAACCATGTAATATATATTTCCTTATGTTAATTCTCTTGTCGACTTCTGTTAGCTTTGTTTTGCCGCCCACTCATTCATTGAACGCATTCATCACTGCCGAGAATGGAACATCCACCGGGATTATTGCTACAACTAGCAAAATGTAACTAACAACAACGGAAACAACTCATTTGTAGCCGCCATATTAACCCTTTCCTTTCACCTTATGATTTCATTGGTTCAAAAAAAAAAAAAGGAAATCAATACACACACATGTGTGTATTGACTTCTGGCCGAAATCAGATCGCCATGTTGATTCGCTAGCCTCTGCACGCATTTTTTCTCTCCTTCTTTCTGTGTTTCTTCTCTGTGTATCTTTCTGTTGAAGAGCGTAGGCTCGAAACGTAAAAGACTTCTTTTATTTATATTTCCTGAGCGCCATACTAATACAATTGTTTTGTTGTATTCCACCTGCCTTCGTCTTTTGTTTATTTTCATAAAGCTTCCCGTTATATATATATATATATATATATATATATATATTATATATATATATATATGTATGTATGTATGTATGTATGTATATAGTATGTATGTATGTATGTATATTGTATAGTTAAAATTTATAGAAAAGAAAATGGAAGGCAGGTGAGGGAACAACAGGCAGGTGTATTAGTTTAACGCTCGACGTTGCCGTTTCGAGCCTACGCATGGTTTAGTCTATTAGTTCGACACTCTGGAAAAGTGGAAGAATCATTGACATTTTGAGCTTACGCTCTTCTACAGAAAGGAATGACGATAGAAAACAAATGGCGGTGGGGGTGGGGTGGGGTGAAAAAAGAAAAAAAGAGAGTTACGGGTTAACAGTTGCACATGTTGAATTATATATATGACTGTATATATATATATAAAGATAGATATGTCCGGTGTATGGAGTTACTCAGTGTTTCGCGTCCATAAAGTGCTTAAGTTTACAGCGTTTATTCAGACCCAAAACCCGTTTGCCTATAGCCTCTCCAGCAAATCACCTCTCTAGAAAATGGAGGAAGAAAAGACATCCTTACTATTTGTCAATAAGGGATTGTCTCCCTTTGACCACTATCCGTAATTGACCGTGTTTGCTTCTGAATCCCAGAACGTCAGCAGGGATTCACATGTGGTTACACACACACACACACACAAATACATACCTATATATATAGACATACATAACACACATATATATACGCACGCACACACATACGCACACATACATACATATAGATACATAAAAACACTCAGACATATACACATACACGCGCGAGTGATTGAAGGGAATAAAGAAAGTGAAGCTTAACACATGTGGTAAGAGTTTCCTACATTTAATAAGAGAGAGACTCAGCTACACATCACTTAAAGTTTCGTGGGTGTAGAACACATCCACTTCGTCAGATGTTTGAACGTTCGGAGAGGTGGCCACATCTAATGAGATGGATGTGTCTTACTCGAAATTTTAAATATATATCTATCTATATATATATAAAATACAAAAATGGGACAAGAACACAAAACATCCAGACAGACGATACAAAGAAAACAAGGAGTTTTTTTATCCTCAGTCGAGTTCCAGATTATCATTGCAATTTTGGGTGGTTATATTCGAGATTGCTCCAATCTGGCCAGCCCATATATATATATATATATATATATATATATGGGCTGGCCAAATAACTATAATAAAATATGGATGCGTAAATCTCCGTTCTCCTGATATATATATAATATATATATATATATATATATATATATATATTATATATATATATATATATATACACACCACGCACTGCGCGCGCTCGCACACAACACCACGCACAAACAATACACACAAAACACACACACACAACGTATAGCTACTGCATTATATACGTAAACACATCAACAACTAAATGGCAATCTCAGTGTTATGTCAACTTGATCGTCTACCATTGTCTGGCGTCGGAAGGAACATCGTACATCGTCTTCAACAGGAAGCGGAAATTGGCTGGTTTTTATTTTCCACAACATGCTCAACGATAGCTTCCTTTGCTCATCTCTCTCCCCTCTCTCTCTCCCTCTCTCTCTCTCCCTCTCTCTCTCTCTCCCTCTCTCTCTCTCTCTCTCATACATACTGCAAAAATCCATTGATCACAGAATTTGACTGGTTTAGTAGCGAACTCCCTTTTCAATGCGGGGAGATGGAGAGTTTTTAGTTCTGGTCGTGTTTTGCAGTATCTGATATATATGTTATATATGTATATCGTATATATATGTCTATTATATATATATATATATATATATATTATATATATATACTATATAATATTTATATGTGTTGTGTTGTGTGTGTGTATATATATATATATACATATATATATACATATTTATATATATATATATATATGTATATATATATATATAATATATATAGGTTATAAAATGAGATAGGGTTTGAAAATTCAACCCACCATGGATAATATATATCCAATATACTGCCAGATAGGTACCCAACAAGATTATACATAGATGTTAAAAATTGTCAAACAATCAGTTCATCTATTGTATTTATGGGTAAAGGTAATAATATTACCGTAAATTAATACTACAAAATTAGAGAATGGAGAAGCATACTTAATCAATAAAACATCAACTATCCGATGATACCCAATCAATACTTTAATACACCATTCATATGAGTAAAGGCATTATATAAATGAGATATACAGTAATAGTAAAAAGATAAAGAGATATAAGTAAAAAAATTTTCAAATATATATGCAATTAAATCAAAACTGACAGCTGTTTCGGCAGTGAGGGCAGTCATACCTCATTTAACCTCTTAGCCATAAAGGCAGGTATCTTTTTACTATTACTGTATATCTCATTTTATATAATGCCTTTACTCATATGTAATGGTGTATTAAGTATTGATTGGGTATCATCGGATAGTTGATTGTTATTGATTTAAGTATGTTTCTCCATTCTCTAATTTTGTAGTATATATATATATATATATATATATATATACAAGATAAAAAATGGAGAAATACATCTAATCAATATTAATTACCAGATAATACTCAATCATACTTTATTAACCACCACTAAGAGCTGTAGGGTTAAACATAAAAAAGCAGAACAAATCAGTGTACATAAAGGAATGTACATAAAAAGTGTACATAAAAGAGTAATGTTGTATAATAAGTAGAATATATATAAAAAAAGAATATAAATTGGATATATTTTATCCCATGGAGGGTTGCATTTACAACCCCTATCTCATTTGTATATATATATATATATATATATATATATATATATATATAATATATATATATATATGTATCTATGTGCACACACACATAGGGGGCATGTATAAATATGCGTATATATATATCACATGTATATGCATATATATATATATATATATATATATATATATATATATATATAACGGAAGCTTTATGAAAATAGACAAAAGACGAGGCAGGTGGAAAACAAACGAACAATTGTATTAGTATGGCGCTCAGGAAATATAAATAAAACAAGTCTTTACGTTTCGAGCCTACGCTCTTCAACAGAAAGATACACTAGAGAAAACAAAACACAGAAAGAAGGAGAGAAAAAAAATGCGTGCAGTAGCTAACGAATCAACATGGCGATCTGATTTCGGCCAGAGGTCAAAGATCAAACATGAGACGCGAGAGCGAAATAAGGGGAATAATAGGGTTGATAATATGGTTGAAGGACCAGCTAATAGTGCGTAGGAGGGGTCTGGACGTGTGTATGTATAGGGTTGGTGTATGTATTAGTATGTATAAGGGTGTGTGTTGTATGAGAGAGTATTAGTGCGTAGGATTGGTGTGGACGTGCGTATGTATGGGGTTGGTGTATGTATTAGTATGTATTAGTTGTATTAGTACGTATTAGTATGTATAAGTGTGTGTGGTGTGTGTTATGAGAGAGTATAAGTGCGTATGAGGGGTCTGGACGTGTGTATGTATAGGGTTGGTGTATGTATTAGTATGTATTAGTATATTATTAGTACGTATTAGTATGTATTAGTTGGTGTATGTATTAGTATGGCACATCATATATGATGTGATGTGTGAAGTCGTTGTGTGTGGGTTTGTGAGGAGAAAAGGGGGGAGAAGGGGGGAGAGGAGAGGGGGGAAGAGGAGGAGGGAGGGGAGGGGGAGGAGAAGGGAGGGGAGGGGGAGGAAGGAGGAAGGAGGGAGAGGGGGAGTAGGGAGCAGAAGGGGGGAATGGGGAAGAGGGAAGGAGGGAGGGAGAAGAGGGAAGAAGGGAAGGGGAGTAGGGTGAAAGGATGAAGGACTGAAAAGTAGGGGTCGGGGGAAAGGATAGGTGAGGAGGGGGGAGAGGGGCGTTAGATGAGGAGGGGGGAGAGTTGAGACCAAATGGCGTATAAGAGCGAAGAGAGAAGATTAATTCTGTTCACGGCGCAAACGGGAATCCGGATGGCCTCTGTGTAAGGACAAACCGAACACAGATAGGTGTTGCAAGGAGTGACCGGTGGAGCGGAAATGCGTGAGACCGGTGTGTCGTTCGCAAGGTGGATGTCACGAAGGTGTTCCGCGAACCGGTCAGCCAAGGAATTGCAAGAGAGAGAGCAAGAGATGCAATAGATAATATTGCTGGAGGTGCAGGTGAAGGAGTGATGATGGATAGGGGTCGATGGTGGGTGCTAGTGAGGCGGGTGGTGTTGGAGAGGTAAGGGCAAGTGCGGCAACGTGGGCGGGAGCAGGGGAACGAGCCGGTTGGGAGGTAGGGTCAGGGAAGGAGCTATGGACCAAAAGGTCTCGAAGTTGTGGGCTCGTTTGAAAGAGGGGAGGGGTCGGTTAGGGAAGAGGTGTGAAGTGGACGGGTTCGGACTGGAGATGACGGAAAGCTCGAAGAATGGTGCGTTGGAGACGTAGGGTCGTGGGGTGGTAAGTGAGGGGAAAGGGAGGCGGGAGACTAAGGGCGGGTTCGGGGAGAGAGAGCAGATACACGGTCCACGGACCGTGCTCTGGCAAGGGCGGTGTGGATAGTGGTGAGGGGGTATCCACGTAGGGTGAAGTGGTGAGCCATACGTTGAGACTGAGTCTCGAAGTCATGGTCGTCACTACAGAGCCTACGTAGACGGAGGAATTGGGAATAGGGGATGGAAAGCTTGGTGTGTTCTGGGTGGGAGGAAGAGAAGTTGAGGTATGAGTGTGAGTCTGTGTGTTTGTAGTGAATGGAGGTGGAAAGAGTGGAGTGAAGTATGCTAACCGAAATGTCGAGGAAGGAGACAGAGGTGTTGGAGATAGTGGAAGTGAAGTGGAGGGCTGGATGGAAAGATTGGACGAAAGAGAGGAAGGAATCTAGATGTTCGCGGGAGAGTGAGGTGGCACCGATAATGTCGTCGATGTAACGACCATATAGTTCGTGAGTGGGACCAGTGAAATTAGAGAATATTGGGCCTCAACATAGCCAACGAACAGGTTCGCATAGTTGGGGCCCATTCGCGTTCCCATGGCCACTCCCGAGACCTGATGGTAGAACTCGCCCGCGAACGAGAAGCAGTTCAGAGTAAGGACAAGTTCGGCCAGACGAATGAGTGTGGAGGTGTCAGGTACAGGGTTAGAGCGGAGGTCAAGAAAGTGTCGAAGGGCCTGCAGTCCTTCGTGGTGAGGGATAACAGTATAGAGGCTTTGGATGTCCATAGTAAAAAGGATTTTGAGGAGCCGGGAGGAAAGGAGAAAGAGTTTTGAAAAGCCGGAGAGCATGGTTGGTATCGTGGATGTGGGAGGGAAGAGATGCCACTAGGGGGGCAAGGACACGGTCGAGGTATTTAGAGATGAGCTCCGTGGGGCAGTTACAGGCGGAGACGATGGGGCGGCCAGGGTTGTTGGGTTTGTGGATTTTGGGGAAGGAAGTAAATGGTGGGGGTACGTGGGTTCGCACAATTAGGTTGGATGCGGTGCGGGGGAGACGGGAGGACGAGATGAGGTCGTGGACAGTAGAGGATACCGTCTGTTGGTAGCTACGTGTGGGGTTAGAGGGCAGAGGGGAATAGAAGGAGGTGTCATTGAGTTGGCGGAAAGCCTCGGCCCTATAGAGGTCCGCGCGGCCACACCACTACAGCTCCACCCTTGTCAGCCGGTTTGATGATAATGTCACGCGCCGTTGGAGGGAACGGAGAGCCAAGAGCTCAGCCGGGGAGATGTTGAGGCGGCGTTGGCGCCTGGAGAAGTTGAACCGCTCCAATGCACGCTGACAAGCGCCCGCGAAAAGATCCACTGCTAGGATCTGGCCAGGGGCAGGCGTCCACGGGGATGGTCGGCGGCCCAGGCCAGTGAAGCAGTCCTCTTCGTTGGGTGTGGGTGGCGAGTCGTGGTAATGCGCACCCAACCGGACACGGCGCACAAAGCTGTGGACATCAACTCGCGTCTGGAATTCCTTACAGGATGGAGTGAGGGGGATGAAACGCAGACCCCTACCAAGGACGGAGCGTTCAGCCGCAGAGAGGGGAAGATCGGGGGAATGGTAAAACAGACGGAAGTGGAGAAGGGGTGGGTGGAAGAGTAGAAGGGGGTAGGAGGGTGGTAGGTCTCGTGGAGGTCTGAGGGGGAGGGATTGGGGAGGTGTGTGGGGGGTGGTTGGGCGGGGCAGTAGGGTTAGGTGTAGGTGGATGGAGCCTATCGGGAGGGGAGAAGGGGTTGTAGGGAGGGGCAGTGGGGTTAGGTGTGGGTGGATGGAGCCTATCGGGAGGGGAGAAGGGTGGTGGAGGAGTTGGGGTAGTGGCGTCGGGTAGGGTGGAATGGAAGAGTGATTGGAGTTTACGAAGTTTGGTATCAGAAAGAAATTGATGGAAGAGTTGATTCAAATGGATAATGAAGCGTAGCGTGTTTGGAGCATAGAGAGGCAGCAGAGAGGAGAAGAAGGTGGAGAAAGCAGGAGGAAGAAGGCGGTTGATGGCATGTAGTTTGGAGAGATTGGAGCGAATGGTGGCCCGCATAAGGCGGTAAGATGTGGTGCGGAGTATGGGTAAGATGGAAGAATCCGAGTGGAGAGCAGGGTGGAAGTGGAGGCGGAAACCTTTAGGGATGAGTCGGTGATGTAGCAGCGGCTTAGGAAAGAGACATGGCTAGAGAAGCGGGTTTTTTTAAAAGAAGTAGAGAGAGATTAACGGACGGCTGAAGGCAATATACAGGAAGAGAACGGAGATGATCCTTCAAACGGTGATGGAGGGTGAGGAGGTAGGACCTAGGATCCGGCATGATGGGATAGCGAAAAAAAAACGTTCGAAAAAACAAAAAAAAAACAAAAAACAAAACAAAACAAAAATTATCGTATGAAAAAATAGAAAAAAAAAGGAAAAAACAAACGTT
This sequence comes from Octopus sinensis, assembly GCF_006345805.1. Taxonomy (NCBI): domain Eukaryota; kingdom Metazoa; phylum Mollusca; class Cephalopoda; order Octopoda; family Octopodidae; genus Octopus; species Octopus sinensis. Next base: position 55,468,697 of record NC_043012.1, on the reverse strand, counting down.
CAAAAAAACAAAAATAATAATCGTATGAAAAAACTAGATAAGTAAGCGATAGGGGCAGAAAAGACGGGGCAAACGGAAAAGGGAAAGAAAGAAGGGAAGCAGAGAGAGGGGGAGGCAAAAAAGGGGGGTGCAGGCAGAGGAAACGGAGTATGGACATCCAGAGAGGGAAGAAAGACAGAAAGGAGAACAAAAATGCAGGAAAATGTGGAAAGCATGAAATGAATGTAAAAAAAGTGGTAATATAAGAGAAAATACAACAAACGGGACAGTTTATGCGAACAAGTTCAAGGTTGAAAGTTCAAGGTGAGAAATGTGTAGACGCCGTGGTATATTTTTTAAGGATTTCACATCAATGCAAAGTCACTTTGATCCGCGAAAGAGAGGTGCAGCCAATGATAAGTATCCAAGAGGTAAAGAAAATCCAAGGTAGAGGTAAGTGTTGATAGTGGTATTGGTAGAATATAGGATGAAAGTGAGACCACGTGAGCACATAATATATAACGGGAAGCTTTATGAAAATAGACAAAAGACGAAGGCAGGTGGAAAACAAACGAACAATTTTATTAGTATGGCGCTCAGGAAATATAAATAAAACAAGTCTTTAACGTTTCGAGCCTACGCTCTTCAACAGAAAGATACACAGAGAGAAAAAAAACACAGAAAGAAGGAGAGAAAAAAAAATGCGTGCAGTAGCTAACGAATCAACATGGCGATCTGATTTCGGCCAGAGGTCAAAGATCAAACATGAGACGCGAGAGCGAAATAAGGGGAGATAATAGGGTTGATAATATGGTTGAAGGACCAGCTAATAGTGCGTAGGAGGGGTCTGGACGTGTGTATGTATAGGGTTGGTGTATGTATTAGTATGTATAAGGGTGTGTGTGTGTATGAGAGAGTATTAGTGCGTAGGATTGGTGTGGACGTGCGTATGTATGGGGTTGGTGTATGTATTAGTATGTATTAGTATGTATTAGTACGTATTAGTATGTATAAGTGTGTGTGTGTGTGTGTATGAGAGAGTATAAGTGCGTATGAGGGGTCTGGACGTGTGTATGTATTAGTATGTATTAGTATGTATTAGTACGTATTAGTATGTATTAGTTGGTGTATGTAACATACATATATATGTATATGCATATATAATATATATATATGCATGTATATGTGTATGTATACACATACGCACATATACACACAGATACACACACACGCACACACGTGTGTATGTATATATGTACACACATACATATATACACTTACTATACCCGCATACACGCATAAGCGAATATCAGCCACCCACGCAGTGTCTGAAAGATTACCAAGTCAAACAGTGCAGAACGATGGTTAATTATAAGAGTCAATAGAAACAATACTACAATATGGTTTGTAATTGATGTAGTAAGATTAGTAGTTGAATACTAAACCAATGACAGCGCCTCTTCGCGGTTACCGTTCCACTTGCTAGAAATAGCAGTCAAACATCCGACAAATAACACACTCTACTGTCCTAATAAATAGAAAGATACACATGGATATTTTAGACCCTGACATAAAAAATGATGGTATGATCAAGGCTGGAAAACTTTTAGATCTGCTTGTTTAATATCAACAAGGTGCTTCTAAATGGTCGCTCGACCTGATAGAAATAGCAAACAATTTTCCCTCAAATCATATATTACTGACTTTTTTTAAGTCCTCAAGAGGAAGCGGAAATCGGCTGAACACAAAATATGGACCTGATTAGAGGTGACACGAGACCAACGAGCTCCAAGATGCATTGAGCCTCTCCTCCCCTTGTATACCCAGCATCAATATTCTGAACTGATATCTCTTGGAAGTGCGTTGTGTTAGGCCTTTTTAATATCCCCGCGATCAATGTTTTCAGTTATTATACTTCTTTGGGATAAATTGAGCCTCTGTCCTTTCTATATCCTTGCTCTTATTATTCTGAGTCAGCATCCATATTTTTGGCATGAATTGCACACTTATATTTTCTCTATACTTGATCACAACGCTTTGAATTACCTCCCCTATTTGGGGATGATCAGTGCACGTGTTCTTTCAGTATACCTGCCTTCAACGCTCTGAATTAGCATCGCTCTTTCAGTGGCATGACGAGAACTGCAAATAATATCCCTTGTGATATTTGTTGCGTCCGCGTTGTATAGACAATCGTTTGTTACTTTCACCATTGCAAATACAGTGAATCAGTGATTTGAGCCTTTGGAGATTTATAACCAACGAAATAGATGTTGACAAAAAAACAAACAAACAAAAAATGCAATATATAAACAAGAACATCAAATAATTTCATTGTGTACAGGGCACTTTGTATTGGCATACACTTCTCTTCGTAGAGTGAACACATGAAACACCGTCATACACAAAACAGAATCAAAGGAATATCACTCCACGGCTGGGTGTGTTGTTGACATTAGTCCTGCTGATAAAAGAAGTGAATTTAAACGGAAGGTTCCACCACCACCACCACCACCACCACTACCACCACCACCTCTATCATTACCATATTTACCATCACCAATAATAATGATAATAATAATAATAGCAATCCTTTCTACTGTAGACACAAAGCCT